>NC_026148.1:8947415-8996500 GCF_000512975.1 Sesamum indicum | reverse complement strand
AGCAGAGCCCTCGGGATATTTGTGATCTGCAGAATTTGAATTTTACTGCGCTATATTTTTGCCTTTTTATCCGTAAAAAATTTATTGTCAGTGTGTGTACTGTGTGTAAATTTTGTAGCAGAATGTGAGTGCATCTGTTGTTGCCGTGGCCGCCTGTGTACTTAAGTACTACTCCTCGCCTCCTAACAATTCACAAACGCATCAAACAACACAAGACGTGGTAATGACACTTCGACTCGTGTCTCCCTGGTGCTTGCTCCCCACGGCGTCGTTTCAGACCTTCGAACTTTGGTATAATTATAGAAATATTTTTGTAATTTAAAAAAATACATATAATACTTCTGACATTAACTTTCATCTAATAAGTAAATCTTTCTATTTATCAAAATTCACAGACTTATCGAATATTAGGTAAAAAAGGAAAAGATTGCATAAAAAATTATATTTCTCCCCATTGACTTATTACTGATTTATTACAAATCATATTACTGAGTTGTGTTTGTACGTTTTATCATCTGGTAGTTAGATTAAGCTATTCAATTTTCAAATTATTAAAATTGTATAAATAAATTCAAAAAATATCAACATAAATTTAAATTATTACACCATGTTTAAATTCAGATTGTTATGTATTTACAATATATCTGATTTGCAAAATTTTAAATAAACTCAAAGCAATATCTGAATTATGATGAATCAAGAAATTATAATCAAAATTAATTAATTAACTAAGTAGCATTTAAAGACCAACAAGTAATGATCCATTAATATCCAACCATCACTTACCTTATAAGTTACAATCATTGAATTCCAATTGTTAATTGCTTGTGCCAAATAAATGCCAACCATTATTTTTAACAGATAATTACATATATGATTACGTCAATATCTTGATAAGTCGAGCAATATATTAATTCAATCAACACATCAAAATTAACATAATAAATAGTTAAATAAAAAAAACAATTTTGATGAGATTAAACATTGTAAATTATAACTATCAAGAGGCGACTCGATAGAATTTAATTCAAAAAATGAGCAAAATGACATACGAAACTAATGAGATTGAGAAGACGGTGAGTCCAAATTTTATGGATGTAGGTATTTAGTTAATTTTTAATACAATATGTCGTGTTCTTGGTTTGCTTTGAAATTTATTGGTTGATTTTAAAATATTAAGGTGGTGTATATTATTATTTGATTTGAAAATACTTATATATCTTTTTTAAAAATAATAAAAAAAATTAGAATATGCTTCGAGAAAAATGTTAAAAATTGAGACATCATATTTACGAGTTTGAATTATCTATAAATTTTTCTAATATATCAATTTTATTGTATTTTCAGCTAAATATAATATGCAATATTTTTTTTGAATTCAAAAATAAAAAAGATTTTATAATAAACCATAAAAGCTAACTGTTAATGTAATGTGTAGAAATTACAAAGGAAGGTCAACTTAATTAACTTTTGAAAAAAATTACAATAATCGCCTATGATATTCCATATAATTATAAATATTTTATAATATTTAATAAAATTATATAATTTTTGAATGTGAGCTTGAAATTTTCAACTTTGAATTACTATATTTCTTAAACGAATAGAATGAGATGGATGAAATAATTTTAAAAAATCTAAGAAACTTGCCCACTGAATCCATAATTGTTTTTCAGAAAATTCTTAAAAATAAATAAAATTATAATATATAATTCAAAATGGCATTTTGGTCGTATGTCATAAAAAAAATAAGTGAAAACCTGATCGAGATTAATGGATTGGGCTTGTTATTGGACGACCGTTAAAATTAAAAGATATTAGTAATTTTTCAAACAATAAATAGGTATTTATAATTATGTCAAATATGAGAGAGTTTGTTTAAATTTTTCGCCTTCTAACTCCGGACATGTTGGGCTGAGCAGTTCAGTAGTGATGACAGCCCAAATGAAGGCCCATTTTCCTTATAACTCCGAACAGTTTGGGCCCATTTTATATTTCCATTTTCTGGAAGAAGACCAGAAAATAAAAGAAAAAAGGAACAGACGGATAAAGTGGAGGTCGCTGCAATGGCTGCATTTTCTGCAACGTTGAATGGCTTATCGTGTTTTCGTTATTTACCTGTAGATATCTCTTTTTTGGTGTTATTTCTCTGTCACTTTATTCAAAATAAATGTTATTTTTCTATGTTTGATCGATTCGTTTGCAGAAAATGGAAGTGAAAGTTGAGAAGAAATGGCGGTTGGGTTGTGCTGTAAGGTCGCAGGTTAGGATTTTTTATTTTTTTGTAATATTTGTATGGTTTTTGTGTTATCTTGTTTAATTTTCATTGGCTATTTCTTTGACAGCGTAGTTCGAGTTCAGGGGATTCAGGACGGAGTCATAGGCGAGTGTGGAGGAGGAGGAAATTGGTATGATTTGTGAGCCCTAAATGCTTGTAATATAATGTTTTACCCTTCAATCAAATTTGCGTGTTAACTTTTTGCTATTTTGCGGTTTGGACATTTGCAATGCTTTTCTGCCGCCTTTTTGGATAAATAATGCGAGAGATGTTAGTGGCTGAAAGACGAAAGATTATATCCAGACTCCAGTATAGATTATGTTAATGGTTTCTATGGTGAAAGAGTGAATTCTGAAAAGTGTTAAAACTGACTTTATCTTTTGTTCTGGAGCTTGGAGAGAAGAGTGAAAACGTTAACTTGAGAAGCAAAATGCGATCATTTTCAGTTGGTGGATGATAAATTGTTATGGGGATAGATATTGTAGGCTGTGCATGACTTTTTGAGCTGACATTAATGGTTAATTTTGCTAAGCTTTTGTTATATGATTGTTTTGCTTTATGTTGCTTTTCATGTGCTCGGATTCGATTATTGATATGTCCTACGAAATGCGGATGATGCGAATATGTAGCCATATGGGCTTTAGACCTTAGTCAATACGTCGTTCAATATTATTCTCTTCTGGTGCTTAGTCCACTTGAAACTTTGATATTCTTGCGGCTTATACTACCTTTTACATTATAATATCTGTTTCCAGGCCAAGAAAGATGATATGTTGGACTACAGGATGGAAAGAATTCCATTTCTCGAGGAACAGGTGAGGAAGATAAGGGAGACGGGGGAGCTCCTGACCATGGACATCGAGAGGTTGCTGTTATCAGAAGATAATAGGTTTGGTTTTGTGAATGAAGTGGCTGCAGAGGCAAAGCAGTATGTCGAAAGCAACCGTGATGAGTATGGTGCAAAAAAGGCAATCTTTCATGTCCTCAGCAATCGTATGAATGATTCTGGATTTTATCGCCCTGAGGCATACATTGAAGATGATCCTTTCAAGCCGGGTCCTGGATACCTGAGACAACAGCTCTACGACGTCTGATCTAACCAGAAGGATACTACTTTCTTGTTTCGTTACATTCAGGTCAGTACCTGGGGACTAGCCATGGTCAGTCGAATTATTCTCATCAAAGTTTGCAAGTGCAATTGAAGAAGATCACCATGTTGTGTTGCAACACTAGTCGTTCTTTGCTCCGCTTTTGGCTTGGGAGAGATTAGAGTATAATATACAATTATGGTTTTTGCCTGAGCATATTGTATTGTAATAAACCCTCATTTCATGTTCTTGGATGCGCCTATGTTGTATAGATTCAAGAATTCACCCATAGAGACACACGCCTCTTGAGATCTGAAATCAATTTCCAGTGCTCTTGGCCTGGAATGTTATTATATTCGACTTTCTGCTGCCAATTTGGTGATTATATAAATCGTCCCCAGTAATCGGTCTTCCCTATGGTCTTCCAATTCCCCCATTTTTTGCTTTATTTAGGTTCAAAATACAACCACCAACTTAATCTAGGTATACGACAAAAGTCCCACAAGAGGGAAAAAAATAGAATTGGACCGTGGCATGAAGCATTGTTTTGCTGCCCATGTGCAGAAATGTGGTGGATGTGAAAGCCAAATGGAGTGACCATGAACGAAATCGTGCAAACTTTTGTTGTCTTTAAACTGCAACACATTGTTGACTTACTGTGTACATCCTTCTTGTCTTAGTGAAGAGGAAAAGTTGAGAAAGTTCATGACAAGGATGGCTCATCACATATTCCGCTTCAATCATGATTACTGTTCCCCATTAAACATAAAGATAAAGTAGAATCGACAACTAATGAATTTGTTCGTTAGGATACTACTGTTTTATATTTAGTAAATGTGTGTTCTTAGATATATGTCCCAAGGCCGACAGTTTGGCTAAGGTTAACCATGCAGCGACAAAGTTTTGTGTATGAATTAGACCAAACGTACAATCATTTGTAGTATCACTTGAGAAACGGGACTCCACTTTGCTTTCGTCGTGATCACATATCCAACCGGCAGCACGATAATTCAATGATTAAGTCTCTAACGAGTTCGGACCTGTTTTATGTGGGCGTATGATGTATTGGTGGGTCAGATTTTGTAGCGGTCAGAGTTCCGACTTACTTCGAACGGACACATTGAATTTAACCAGACTACTTATACTGTTGCACATTGTAGTGGGTAGGAATTTAGGTCATATCCTCATATAGGATTTGTATAAAATGACCTTTTAGCTTACTGAAATTTCAGTCTTGTAGCACTATCTATCTATCTATATATATATAAATATTAATATGATATGCAAGAACTGTGTTGTGTAAAGATTTTCAAAATGTCAAAAAGATCTCAACAGTGCTTAAGTAGGTTTAGACCAAACAAAACTGGTGGACAAGTTGATCTGATCGTAGCTTTATGCTATGAGGAATTGATTGATTGATAAGCAAAAAGATGGATCGGCTGCACTCAAGTGGGATCTGAATGATACTATTAGCAGCAGATCAGTCCACATACATCTGATGTTAATATGAACCATCTGATGTTTTCTGGACCTATACATCACCAACACTGAAATTCTTCTTGCGAGGGTGTTGGTTCTCACACAGTTGCTAGCTGCATGATTGCTGAATACATGTATTTCGTTTACGACAAAGAAAATTTTATTACTTATAACATATAATATGTGATAGAGTAAGCAGTAGCAGAAAGTTGACAACATAAGAGCATCTGAACCGCCAGGGCTTTTAATACAACATTAGCAACATAGATAATTGTAACGTTATTGATAGAAAACTCATAGTAATAAACTACTATAAGATTAACATATGTAGTCCAAAAAGTATATAACTCATAGAATGCTATAAAATAATAATAGAATCATGGATTTCTGCTGCCACCTCCTCCTCTCCTCCCCCTCGGGTCGTGCTTCGGGTTGGGGCCGGCATAGTCATAATCTAACACCGCGTCCAATCCAAGAAGCTTTCTTGAATTTGCCCTGATCACACATCCCACCTGGGAAAACATGCATTGAATGTTAGCTGAATCGATGTTTTGTTTTTCATGTTGCAACAAAATTGTGATGTTTAGACGTCTTATGATGTTATTTTTACATTATGTTTGTAATATTATTACAAGAGAATTACTACAAAGCTACTATATTAGTATTGTTGCATGGTGCCATATACAATGTAGTTTTTTCCGGTCGGAAAAACATGACTAATGCATATGTTATTACCTTGTGAAGCGAGTGGAGAGGGATTGTCCCAATGCCTGAGGCCTCAATCATTCCTACAAAGAGAAAAGCAAGTAACTATGATGAGAAGTGATCCATTACAGCTTCTAAGATGGGATTCAGCTTAAAATAATCACCTGCAGATATGAGCATCATGAATAGCAAGAGGGAGATTGCAAGAGAGGCCTTTGCCCTTGGATTCATAGCTGTTTGTGGTGTAATCAGCTTAAAATAAGCTGAAAGTTCAAACTATGGTTTAGGAGGGAAGGAATGGAGGAGAATACAGCTTTTTATAAGCAGAAGTGGCCATGAAAGGTGTTTGCCTCTAGTGCTACCCACCCACCCACCACCCACCCAATACCCTGCTACAATGATGATGAAATGCATTACCAACATGCAAGTCAACTTCACAAATATGCATGTTACATCACCCAAAATTCTAACACAAATAAGATATAGTCGATCTGAAGTAATTATATAACAAATATAATACATTTATCATGTGATTAGTGTATAATTTAAGACGATAAATGTGCTATACAAATGACTTGATTTGATCATATCTGATTTGTATAAAAAAATTCGGTTATATCAAAGTATAGAAGCCCACATCAACACACACACATGTGTGTGTGTGTGTTTATGCATGTGGACACAAACTTTGTTCAGAAACCCCCCTTTGCATCGCTTAAATTAATCACTTTTGACAATTCTTGTATGGGATAATTACACTCCAATTTTTTTAAGTTTTGTATAATTATACTTAAACCTCTTGTAGTTTAGGAAATTACACTAACACTTATAAGGCTTGCTTCCGTCTAACAAATAAGTTCTTCTATTAGTCAACACTTAACTGAATTTGTTGATATTAACGAAAAAAAAAACACTCAATGAAAATTAATATTTACCCTCGATTGACTTATTACTGGTTTATTGCACAGGTACAAAAAAAATTTCAAGTAAACTACCCTTATAACGGTGAAAATATACCTCCTCACGTGTATTAAGACGTCCAAGGGTAATTTGATCATACAAAAATTTATCTAACCTACAATAAATCAGTAATAAGTCAATCGAGGGTAAATATAAATTTTTCTTCAATTTTTTTGTTAATATTAGTAAATAGGGTGAATTTTGACTAACGAATAGACTTATTTATTAAACAGAGCAAACCTCAAGAGTGCTAAATATAATTTTTTAAATCATAAGATGTTTACGTATAATTACACTAAATCTAAAAAAGAAAGGAATGAATTATCCTTCTTTTATTGGGATTAAGTTTTGAGTTCAGAGAGGTCACACACTTTTCATAAGTCAATCTGCTTTTCTCCCATTTTTTCCCCTAAATTGTACCAAGTGCCCAAAATAGGTGTACCTAAAGATCATCAAACTTATAATGCCACAATGCTATATTCTTCTTTTCTTTAAATTTACAAAGACTAAGTGCAAATGTTATTATACCACTATGCATAGTTTGACTCAAATATTAATATTTTTCCATCAGTTTTATAATATTTTATAGATATTTTTAAATTCAAATTTAAGATTAAGACGGTGCTTCGGTGAGCTTACAACCTCTTAAAAAAATTCATATAAAATGTCGAAAAATATTTGAAAGAATTTAAAATTCAGAGGAATTCATTATAATTTACCTTATTTTGAATAATGAAAGAAGCTATTGATGAGTATTTTGGAGAACTGTTGCTACAAATTGACTTATCAATGGCACCAAACTCCAACTTCACACCAATGTTGCCTTTTCATCCTCATTTTTTCAGCTTTCATCACCTCTCTCTCTCTCTCTCTCTCTCTCTCTCTCTCCTCTCTCTCTCTCTCTCTCTCTCTCTCTCTCTCTCTCTCTCTCTCTCTCTCTCTCTCTCTCTCTCTCAAATCAATTCACAATGCCCTAAAATGTGAGGGGTTGAAAATTTTTTCAGACCCCCATTATTGGGAGCACTAACAAAAGCCTACACACACACACACACAATTATTCTATCACAAATTTACCTATTTTTGCTATCATTCTGTTTGTTAATTCATTATTATTAATATGAAAAATGTATCTCATGATGCTTCTTTTTCTTTGTGAAAATTTTATGTAATTACAAGACAAGAACCTCATAATATCTTGAGGTTGTTTGGCGACAGGAAAAAAGCAGACTATGAATACTACTATATATATATATATATGTAAAAGGTGAATAGCAATTTATTCTTGTGTGACATTGAAACTTAATAAATTATTTCCTGAGAAATAAATAACAATTCATCCATATATATTTAAAAAAATGAAACAATTTACCTCCCTACATAAAAAAGCAAATTGCTTTAATTTTTTAAAACATAAAGAAATAAATTATTATATTTTGATAAGAAACATAAAGATAAGGTATTATTTTATTTTTTATAAGAGATTGTTTGCCTATTTTTATAACACAAATAGTTAGATTATAATTTACCCTATTTAAAATACTGAGCCTCATAATTACAGTTGGTGACAACAAAATCCATATGATTCAGAGCAGAACGGGATTTTGCTGTCATGAAAAGGTGTGATGAGGGACAGAAGCTGTAGGATTATGAATTATTATTATTAGTCCCAAAAATCTTAGTATAGTGTTTTTTTACCATCATTTGTATTGTTGTACCCACTCTCTCAAGTCTCAACTTCTTATTATTATTAATGTATTATTTTATAGTATGTATTTAATAGTAGTGATTGGTGGTGGAAATTGAGAAAAGTCTGAAATACGTTAAAAATCGTTATCGTGGAATGGATGGCAGATGCGACTATACAATGGGAAATAGTGGAAGTGAAAAGATGGATGCAACCAAGACACAGTTGCAATAAGGATTTGACATTTGCACTGCAAATCTGCAATAGCAGTTGAGTTCACTAACTTACTACTGTTCGGATGTGGAGCAATCTATTCACTCGTAATGCAGAACCCCCTCCCTAGATTTTCGATTGCAGATCATTTTCATATTCTACTCCATTCAATACACACACCATGTATATAAAATTAATATTACGTATTTTTATTTGTAAAAAAATTTATACACACGACTTGTGTATGCTGAAAAGAATAAAAGATGAAATATTTACAATAGAAAATTTGATCCATCCTAATACGGGTAAATATACATATATATATATATATATATATATATACATCTCTAACAAGCAGATGACCTTAGAACGAGAAAAAACTGGATTTGTGAACATGTGCCTGGAAAATAATCTAGAGAAATAAACTCATGAACATAGATCTAAACAACCAGTACCCTGAATCTTACATATTCGACTTCTATCCCTATAATTTGAAGATTGAATCTCCAGGAAATAGGATTTTGGAAAGTAGAATAAGTCATAACTCAGAAATAAGAGTACCGGCCAAACTAAGAAAACAAAGAGAAAATGACAGGAAATACACAAAAAGGAAGAAGAATTAAGCCACAATGTATAAACAAAATTTTACAGTGAAACGAAGAAAAATGTATACCATGATACAAAGAGGAGAGAAAGCGCATATATATATATATGAATACCGCAAGGCCACAAATGAATTGGCTCGGGACAACAAGTAATTTCTTCAATCCTATTCTCAATCTCTTTCAATGTCATCACAATTTCATGACATCCCAATAATCCACTCTTGGAGCTTTGAAACAAATACAAATTACATATTCAAAAGCAAGATTGAAGAAAAAACTGTACTTCCGGCAGACAAGAGCAAGCACTCGTGTCTCATACATGCATGGTAATTTGACCTGTGAAACACCTACCAACTACTGAACTAAAAATGCAAATGAAATGCCCTAACTAAAATAGGATGACACCACCCCCATGTGATTTTACTAGTTAAGAAAGAAATGAATGATAATGTATGCAACCCGACTGTGACGGTAGATGGTTTGGACCAATGCAAGACACAGACCGACCTGAAAATATTTATAAAAAAAATGTGATGCATAATAAGAAGGAAAATATAAATATGGAATGAAAAAGATGGCAGGGTGGCTGACTTCAAGTATCATGAAAACAAAAATTGTTGCACTGGTACGGCCAGCTGTAGACTGCCCGAGGAGCAGGCAGGCAGGCTGGCAGCACGATGATGAAATGGAGGCTCGTATTGTTACCAACACCAGAAGAGACCAAAAAAGTTAGTCAAGCATGCAGCATGATTAGTCCATTCAGCACTTTAACAGCCCTCCGCAACCGATCACCAAAAATGACACTTTCACTTCTCAGTCCTCTGAGGAAGTACTGAGAAGCCACCATAGCCGACTACCCCCCCTTCCCACCCCCAACAACCCCCATGGCAAAAGAAAGAACCCAACCCCATGATGCTGATGCATGAGTTAGTGACAACAAGAAGAAAAAATGCTTCTGTTGTCCGAAAATGGCAATGACCCGACATGACACGACTATTGTCCAACCTGGACCCCGACTCGACACGACCATATGCATGCAGGTAAAGTAATATGCACCAAGTGGCCACGACCTCAAACAGATATGGCACGACTTATGGCCAACCTGGCCCACTCAGCAGATTCCTTAATCAAATGGTCCTCCGATGACAAGCATTCATTTAAGAAATCTTTGCTTGACAGGGATTGCTGAATCAGAGAACCTGCATTACTTCCCAGAGTATCTGCTAGGTCTCCAAGGACGCCAATAGCAGTTTTCATCACAACATCATCCCTGCCAATAAACCACAATCAGACAACCTGAAAGAAAAGAGTACAATCTAGTTTTATTTTTTTGAAGAAAAGCATTGTTAGATTAAATTATACTCACATATCCTTCTCCATGTAAATGCTATCTAGGAATTGCAAGATGTGAGGTGCATAAGGAATCAGGAGTTGGGTTTTAGGCGAGTTCTTGAAGCCCTGAAAAATCCCCGAGTACGCCTCTAATATTCCATTTCTTAGAAGATTAGTGTATTCTATCATTTCATCATCAGCACCTGATGTGTGGGCAGACAACTCTGCAGCACTCTGCAGCATAGGCATTGCATACATCAAGTACTTCTCGAAATTCTCGCCAATCGCTAGAGCTATGTCACCGAAGCATGAAAAGATTGGCGGCTTCACAGACCGATGCAACTGGTTGCTTGACAAATCTTTGAGAAGCTGGGTCATAATTCCATCACAATAGGGCAGAATCTTGTCCTCCAAAGCCCTGCAAATATCCCCTACAACACCAACAGTGACTGCACAAACTTGGTACTCCTCAAAATTCTGAAGACCCATCTCCAAATACTTGTAAAAATCAGGCATGTACTTTGCGAAGTTTGGACCTGTTGCATAGGCAAGTGCACCAATGGCAAGCATAGCTTCCTCATGGACAGTGGCACTTCTGCAAGCAAAAACTCGTAGAAAAAGATTCATTATCTGATCTGCATACTGCAAGAAGGCATACTTAGTGGGTTCTGATGCCCCTAATTTCTGGATGATGACCTGTAAGCAGCCACAAAGAAGGCCCTGCAACTCGTTCTGCTTCTCTCTCTCATCAGATGAAAGTTTCTGCGCCTCAAGAGTCTTATGAAGTTCTGCCATGATGACTTGAACAAGTTCCAACACTAAGCGAGCTGTTTCCTCAGTTGAACACCTTACTACTTCATTTAGTGTCTCGTAGGCAGCCGTCCTAAGTCGTGACTCCCCCGCATCTTCTCTATGAGTGACATTAAGAAGCGACTGAACAATTTCTTGGAAATAAGGTGTCAAGGGTGATGTTGAGCCCACATCCTCATAACCTTGTGCTAGAAAATAGAGAGCACCACAGGCTTTCTCAGCAACATTTGGGGCATCTTTCATGCTCTGGAGGAGAACTGTGATAATCTGTTGACAGTTAGCCGGGGTAATAATTGGAGTCTCCACTGTTGAACCATGAAGAAATTCGAATATCCTCCCCAAGGTCCAAGCAGTTGTGTCCTTCACATGGCTACTTGGATCTTTAGTTAAAGCAGTGAGCATGAAACTTAGAGCAACATTGACAATGGGAGTTAATTTGTCAGGTGAAGGACCTTCCAATATAGAACCAAATGCATAAGTGGCAGCTTCTCGCTGCCTCCAATCAGCTTTTGTTATATTTTCTTCGATAAATGGCATGACAAGTGGTACAATATCATCCCCCACTGTACGGGCAACCAAACCAAGGCAAGTCCCACCAGCCATTGCCAGATTCCAAGCACCTTCGTCCTGATCCTGATCTTCTTCTTGCTTAAGAAGTGTCTCCAATAACATAGGTACAAGTGCGGGGAGAGCCTGCTTGATAAAATAATAGCACGGAACATCAGAATCTGCTGTAAAATCACCTCCATATTCTTCCAAAATATCAATTTCTTCATCACAAATTGAGCTCCAAAATTCAATTGCTTGAAGAGCAACCGGTTCCTCATCTTCCCGGACTGCCTTGGATGTGATGTTGAAAATATCTTGTATGTACGGAGCTAATTTCTCATAATATGTTGACCCAATTGAGACCAAACACTCAAAGGCAGCCTGTCGAATTTTCACCTCTGGTGAAAGTGTGGCCTCACAAACAACTCTCATTATGTAGTCCCTCTCCATATCGTTGGAAAAGTTAGCCTGGGCAAATCCAAGAGCATTATATAAAGCTCTGGTGGCAGCAAGCCGAACCTCAATATTACCCTCATTATCATTCATGCCTTGAACCACAGCTGTAAGTATCTTATTTACTTGATCTTGATCCACAACCTCTGGAACAACTTCTTCACACATGTACCCCAGAGTTTCAAGGGTAGCTTGCTTAACATGAGGTGGGACTTGGTGAATATTTGACAAGAGGGATCCAATGAGCTCAGGCCACTGCTTCTGAGGCAGTTCAATGCCGGCGACCTTAGCGATGACTTGTGATGCAGTTGACCTAGCATCAGCCACAGTAGAAGAGAGGGTCTGCAACAAGCATGCCTTTATCTGGCTCTTCACAGCCACATCTAATGATAACCACCTCTGCACAAGCTCATACTTTCTGTGCTGCTCCTTGGCATCCAATGCATTTTTAAGAATCAAACCTGCTAGTTTACGGCTGTCAACGGGTTTCTCCTCACTAGCAAGCTCTGCAGAAAGGGATAACAAGAAACCAGGAAGGTTTTGCTCCTGAAACTGTTTCAGAGTTTCTTCAGCATGCTTTCGCACTGTTGAATCAACTGCTTGTGCACTTAGAAGGACCTGAGTGACTTCCATAGCTCTATTCTCCCTGAAAATTTACACACGGAGATGAATTACAACAACTAGGCACCTAAAAAAAATTATAGGAATACATCTCCATTTAAATGCCAAAGCAAGAAATAACAGAGGCCTGCAAAGGATAAAACATGTTATGACGATTTTTAACTATAAATATTAATGAACTTAACCGCCCCACAATTTAGTCTTCATTACACCCAAAATCAGTAATTATATGAAACACATTACAACATCTTAGTAAAATCAATGTATGGAGAAAGAAAAGAAACCACAATATTGATCCAAAAGAGATGGACACATAAGCATTTGGCCATATTTAAAACCAAAAAATCATTGATACTGGCAATCAATAAACATAGAAGGAGAAATTAATTTCTCATCATAGTGGCTGCTTGGGATAATGGTAAATCCATTCAACTGCAGAACAGGACAAAAATTAATAAATAGAACCAAATCAGAACAGATCCAAAGTCTACATGCTCAGCATATCAAATAAAAGACCAGACTGCTTATTGCAGGCTACTCCAATGTGCAGAAGAAAAAGAATTATAATACTGCCACCAATAATCAGACCACAAAATCACATTCAAATTCAATCAGTAAACAGCAAATGAAACGTATAAAATCAACTAAATAAAAACAAACGACGAAACACGTCAAGCAACAGTTAAATTGAATAAGCTCAGAACAACAATCGCTATGGAAAGCAGTCCGATCCATCGCCGTCGACTCCAAAAACTAACAATTGCAAATTTTCATGTTTGCGGAGCAAAACAACAGATCATCAGTATTTTAGCCTAAAAAATTAAAGCAAGCAATCAGATCAATCCAAGACTTAGATCCAGTAACCCTCCAATTATCAACAACTAAATCCAAAATTTCACTTAATTTCACCCGAGCCAAAACAGAAACACATGGTTGATCACTCAAAAACACAAACAAAAAGAAAAAAGAAGTAACGCCAAAACATAAGGGATTGAATTAAAATACCTGGGGGGAAAGGTTGTGGAGGCGGGAGGGAGAGTGAGAGAAGAGTTCACTCTCGGATCGGATAAATTCAAAAGCGGCGCCCCTGAAAACCCTAAACAGAGAGTTTTTAGAGAGAGAAAGTGTCTTTTTTTGGGAGTGTGATCTTAGAGAGAGAAAAAATGTAAAGCTGGACTTGAATCATGCAAAGCAATAATAATCATTTTCTTTTCTTCCACCCCCCGCTGCTCTAATATTATTTTACTGGGCAATTATTGCCTGCGGAACCGACCAGCTAGTTTCCATATCATAAAGCGGCAAATACCCCCCTGTGGGCTCCACCTGATGAACTCCTCCTTTTGTTGTTTTCTTTTCATATTTATTTCAATTATTATTAGTTATTACCTTATATGTTTCTAAAAATATCAAATAAATAAAATTACGAATCATTTCATTTAAAGTTTAGAATATAAATGAAACAAAAAAATATTATTAATCTAAAAATTAAATTGATTTACAATTATACAATGTACAAAAGGATATTGAATATATATATATATGGGTGTGTGTTGGGTGTTTTTTTTCGAAAATATCAAAAGAATTTCATCCAAGTAATGTCTGTAATAATTATTTTTTTTGTTGTGAGAATAAATTTTATATAAAGTTTAAAAAATTAAGCAAAAATTAGGAACGTTTGAAAACAAAAAATAAAATTAGAGTTTTTTAAAAAAATAATTTAATATTTATAATTTTATCAATAAGCTATAAAAATTGTATAAAATTGGGTATACATTTTAGCTTAAATAAATTTAATTGTTATGAAATTGGGTATACATTTTAGCTTAAATAAATTTATTTTAGGCAGTTAAAGATAAAAATTATAAAATAAAAATACTATTTTTAATAATAAACTAATAAGTACTTATTTTCAGCATTTACAAACACTCTTTAAATATAAGCATTTTGCTATTTTTTGGAGTCCTTTTAATTGAATTATTGGAAAAAGGGAGGGTGAAGCCTACGACGATCAAGGATAAGGTTCCGTGGATCGGTGCAACTCAATGTATCAGCACTGATCAAAGAGTTATGTGCAGAAGTGAATGAATCAAGAGAGAGATTCGACTTTGGTCGGACTTCGATGTCCTATGATTCTGAATCACCCCGGGCAAGCAGCCGTGAAGGGGCAACTAGTGCTATAAAGAGGGACTTATTTTTAAGGCTAATTATATAACATTCTATATTGTAAATCAGTTGCATAGTAAGTGTATCAAATTTGAATTTCGTTTCAAATCCTACATGTCACGGTCTAACGAAGCATGGCGGGAATGGGTTTGGGTATTGTCATTTTCGGGGACCAAAAAAATTGATATGATATCAATTGACAAAGATTCATATCACAATATCATAATTTTAAAAGATCTTATAAACCCATACGTATTATAAGATGTTTTTATAAATTATAAAATATTAAAATTTATTTTAAAAATAAATTCATGAAGTATCTGGTTAAAATAAAATTATGGAGTTTATAAAAATTAATAATTACAAATTCATGGAAAAAATTATTAAGATTATATAAATAAGTTAGCACCTCTCTATTACTTTTCTTTAAAAAGTTTATAAACTCATAACATCTAATTTTTTGAATTTATAAGCTCTTTTTATAAAAAACTTATCAAATACTTTGTGGCATCTTATAAAATCTCCCAAACAGTGTATTAGTATAATTCTATTCACTTAGGCCAGGGTTTGCAGTTATAATTAAAAGTATATATATAAGAGTAGAATACATAATAAAATTATTTTTTAATTTTTCAATTTGAGTAAAAAGGGTAAACAAAAAATGGCTAAATTGAATTTTGGCATTCCTACTATAATAGCTTTTGCACTTTGGCATCTAAACTTTTTTTTTTTTTTTTTTTGTCAACTTACCATCTCAACTTTACGAAATTTTGCATTTTGTCATTTATAACTATTTTTTCACCAAATTTTTTTATCGAAAAAACATCACATACAGTGCGTTGTGGGATATTTAAGGATTATGTGATGTGATATTTTTTACATATGCACAACATGTGATGTTTTCTCGAAAAAAATAATCATATATGGTAAAGTGTAAACTTTAAAGTTGATATGATAAGTTGACATAAAAAAAATATTAGATGCCAAAATCTAAAAACAGTCATAATTTGAATGACAAAATGTAATTTACCCATAAAAAATATGGTCAAGAGCTTCAAGATCAGAGGTGCTGATTGTTGGGCTATAAGGATTTGTACTATGAGAAAATTAAAGGCTTGGACTTTGGGCTGTGAGTGAGTTGAAGCCTGGGTATGTACTAGCTCAATTATTACACAGCTTAACGTGTATATATGCTCATTCGGGTTTAGTAGATCTTACCCTACTTTAAAACTATTAAATAACTAACTTGCAAATCATGTGTTAAATTTCGATATTTAAGTTCGCAATACATTTTAGAGCGAAATAATATAAACAAACTAAGTAAAAGTATAAAATTTAGCAAATTTGATAGTAAAATATGTAGATATCTGATGGGGATATTATCAAAGCACGAAGGTCGAAGCGTATGGTCGCATGCTTAATCGCAAATCGAGGTGAACAGAAGACATTTAGGAGGTCGCACGGTGAGGTCGTTGGGTCGTTAGGAACCCATTGTGGCTTGATGACGTCTCTATCGGGTTGGGGTGACTCGGATCCGACCCGCAGATTAGCCCGGACAGGTGTCATCCCTTTAAGCTGCTCAGTCATTGCATGCGTGATCACGAGAACGACACCTATCCCGTGGTGGGCCCCAGCCCTTCTCCTATAAATACTCTGACTTTCGAAGAGAGAAGGTATGAATTGCACACATATCTTGATCGCATATTTAGATCGCATAGTTTTCCTTCGACCTTAGCCTGACTTAAGCATCGGAGTGTCGTCGTGAGGACGAACCCGACTAGCTTTGTTTTATTTCCAGATTACAGGTTTGGATCGGTAACGTGGGGAGGTCATGGTCGTAGATCGTGACCAAACGTGGGAGGTCGTGGTCGAAAATCGTGACCGAACATGGTCGAGCCGGATCAATATCTGTGCAAAAAATGATAAAAATAGCAAAAACTATAAATAAGTGTGTGTGAAAATGATGTGTGGGAGTTGAGAATAGGTGAAAACGAATGAGAAAATCAATTAGAGACTTATTAATCCTTTTTGTCTTACCTAAACCTCTATTTATATGAACATGATAAAAAAATGGGGGACTGTTGATAACATATATTTAATCCAGTTGTTTTGTCATACTACATTGGCTTCACGCCAGTAGAAATGAGATATGCCACACCAGCAAGGAAGTAGGCAAAAAGAAATTAATTTGTTACATCACCAGGAACGAGATTTTGCCACATCATCTTTATCCAATTTGGCTATACGTGGCATGTTCATCATTATCGATGTGCTTCATTGTTGATGCATCATTCGACATGTAGAATAAGGCTAATGTGTTTTCTGAGGTAGATGGGCCTTCAACGAGTTGATTTTGAGCCTGCAATGGCAACCATCTCGTTAGCGTGTCGAAGGTAGTGTTGAGTTGATTGACTCGATGGTTTTCTAGCCTTTCGGTATTAAATTTTATTCGGTATGATTCTTAAAATTAATTTAAACTGCAATATACCTTGAGTTTGAAAAATTAATACCTTATGTATCAAAATATTATGAATAATATAACTATTTCTTTTATTCTTATTAATGTGATACAATAGACTATATAACATGTAAAAAATTAATATCACACTATTTCAATTAAAAGATTCGAAAAATGTTGAATGTCCAAAAATAATATACTGTCAACAAAATAAACTTAGAAAGTATTTTTGACTTCGTAGGTAACAAGTTTAAGCTGCTATAGTTAGTTATTGTTAACTTTTGTATTTATTATAAACACAGAAATAAACATCGTGATACAATGCAATAAATAGATATGCTTAATATAATTTTGTACGTAGATTGATAGTTAATAAACATAGTGGTACAATAAATAGATATACTTTTAATAAATGCTTTTCGTATTGTACATTGATAATTAATATTTGATGGACGATATTTATAGCAAGTCTTTATTCAAATTAATTTGATCGATTTTAATTAATCACGTAATAAATTTAATATATTTGTTATGTAATTATTTAATTTTTTTATATTAATACATTAATTTTATTTAATATATAATTAATTTAAATTTGATCCAAATGGATTTGAACTAAAATGTTCTGACGTTTTATTTGTGGCTAATTATTCTTCTGAGTTCTGCAAAGGGCAGGAACTTTCCAGAAATTACACAAAACTGCTTAAATGATGGAACTATACTATATCTCGAACCACACACGTAGTCCGATCGCCAATCCAACGGCCTAGATCACCCCAAGTCTCCAAAGAACCTCATTGGTCTGCACGTTGCCTCTCGAGTTTTGATTGGTCCACGTCAGTATCAGTGACACGATAATCCCATACTGCTGGTCCATGCAAGCACCGGTGACACGATTTTTCGAATTCATACTGCGGTGGGTGAGTAACAAAGGAGAGCTGATTCATACTCTAGATTTGATTGGTCCACGTCGGCAAGGATGACGAGTGGACCGTGCACCCGAGTTGCTATATATTGCTTCCCTCCACACCCCCTGCTCCTTCAGATTTAGAACTGCAAAAAGGAAACAGAGCAACAAAAAGGAAAGAATAGAAGAGACTAACATTATCAGTTGTTGAGCTTAGCGGTAATGGCTGGGGCGTGGAAGACACGCGTATCTACGGTTGTCTTCGGGATCGTTCTGATCGGTGAGCATTTCTTTGATATTTTGATTGTGTAGTTTCTGTTCTAGCTGGATTATGAGCATTCTTCCATGAGTGTAACATGATGCTCGGCTTAATCTATTTACGGTATCTTGAAGTAATTGCATCTCATTTTTGTTGAGAATCAACGACGTCTTTAGGGAAGATATTGGCTGAAATTTTAGCATTTTTGGGATGCGTGTTGTGCTCAGTTATTTTTTCTCTGTAATTCGTTCTTGTATTCCGTGGAGAAATGGAGATCCGAGATTCTCTCGGGCTAGGTTGTTTCAGATCTGCCTTTTCAGAAATGAAGTCCAATAGCAGTTTGTTCTGTTTTATTCGAGGATATGCTGTTAGCATTGAATGGCGAAGTGAGGGTGGAAATATGATTTTAATTAGTGCGGAAACTATGTTTATGTTCTTCTTTCTGTATGTTTTCCTGAAATGAATGCACAGATTGATTTGAAGTTGTTGCTATTATATCACTCTTATTTATACTTCTTTGATTGGGAGCTGTTTCAAAAGATGTTCAAAATAATAAAACTGAAAACGAGTTTATTTGAGTACATTTGAAGCGACTAAGAAGATGGATTCACTCAATCTTGAAATCCTAGTGTCATCACCTCTTTGCACACATGATGTGCTTAATCAAGTATTATGATGGGCGAAGAACTTAAATAGGTATGACTTGTATATATTGTCAGTACTGCGTAATTGTGCCATATTGACATGATCTTTCACTGTCCTTGGAATAAGTATGTTGATTGGTAATTGATTGTTTCATACAGGGAGTTTATTTGCGTTCTCTATTGCTAAAGAGGAGGCTGCTAAAGTTGGAACAGTTATTGGCATCGATCTTGGCACAACTTATTCATGTGTTGGTGTTTACAAAAATGGACACGTTGAAATCATAGCAAATGATCAAGGTAACCGCATTACCCCTTCATGGGTTGGTTTCACCGACAATGAGAGGTTGATTGGTGAGGCTGCAAAGAATCAGGCAGCTGTTAATCCTGAGAGGACTATCTTCGATGTCAAGAGGCTTATTGGAAGAAAGTAATTCCTCATTCTTTTCTATCTATTCTACCTGTGATTACGACGCAGTGTGTCGGTGTCATGAATCTAACTCTTGTTATTTCATAGGTTTGAGGATAAAGAAGTACAAAGGGACATGAAACTTGTCCCATACAAGATTGTCAACAAGGATGGAAAACCTTACATAGAAGTCAAGATCAAAGATGGTGAGACCAAGGTCTTCAGTCCTGAGGAGATCAGTGCCATGATTTTGACAAAGATGAAGGAGACAGCTGAGGCTTACCTTGGAAAGAAAATCAAGGATGCTGTTGTCACTGTCCCTGGTAGATAATTTGACCTGAAGATATTTAAGACAAGAATCTTGTGTCATTATCTATTTTATAATTTCTGGCGCCTTCTCTTCTGCAGCTTACTTCAATGATGCTCAGAGGCAAGCTACAAAAGATGCTGGCACAATTGCCGGGCTGAATGTTGTGAGAATTATTAATGAACCAACCGCAGCAGCAATTGCTTACGGTTTGGACAAGAAAGGTGGTGAAAAGAACATTCTTGTCTTTGACCTTGGTGGTGGAACATTTGATGTCAGTATCTTGACTATTGACAATGGCGTTTTTGAGGTTCTTGCTACAAATGGGGACACTCACTTGGGAGGTAAGGACTATTTTCTTTCCAGTTATTAAAGCAGTTGCATGAGATCAACGGAGTATCTTTTTTGTTTGACTTCTTGATTCGGCATGATAGAAATGTTGAGCTGTTCCGATATATTGCTTTATGCATCTAGCTTATGATATATTTTGCTGAAATGGCATCTCGAGCCCCAGTTGATTTCTTAATCTAGTTATAGTTTCACTTTTTAGTTAGGTTGTGAGCGTAATGTTGCATTTCCCCACATTGCATTGTTGCATTTTCTAGGTTTCATATGTTTAAGATGATCTTGTCCAAGTAGGTTAACATGTTTTCTTATTTCTGCAGGTGAGGATTTTGACCAGAGGATCATGGAGTACTTCATTAAGTTGATCAAGAAGAAGCATGGTAAGGACATCAGTAAGGATAACAGGGCCCTTGGCAAGCTGAGGAGAGAATGTGAACGTGCTAAGAGAGCTTTGAGCAGTCAGCACCAGGTCCGAGTAGAGATTGAGTCTCTCTTTGACGGTGTTGATTTCTCTGAACCTCTTACCAGAGCTCGTTTCGAGGAATTGAACAATGATTTGTTCAGAAAGACCATGGGCCCTGTTAAGAAAGCCATGGAAGATGCTGGTTTGGAAAAACGCCAGATCGATGAAATTGTCCTTGTTGGTGGAAGCACAAGGATTCCAAAGATCCAACAGCTTCTTAAGGATTATTTTGATGGGAAGGAGCCCAACAAGGGTGTCAACCCAGATGAGGCGGTTGCTTTTGGTGCTGCGGTCCAAGGAGGTATCCTGAGTGGAGAGGGTGGTGATGAAACCAAAGGTACTGTTCTTTTCATCTGTTGACTGTTGTACGCATTGTTGATTCGCATAATGACTTCCTGAGTTTGTGAGTGAGATTTATCACTGACTTAAATGCAATATCTGATCAGATATTCTTCTCTTGGATGTGGCTCCTTTGACCCTTGGCATTGAAACTGTTGGAGGAGTGATGACCAAATTGATTCCGAGAAACACTGTTATCCCAACCAAGAAATCCCAAGTTTTCACCACTTACCAGGACCAGCAAACTACTGTCACAATTCAGGTATTGGAATTTTATTCTTGGTAATTCGCAGGAAAGAAGAATTGCCTCTTTTTCCTGTGTAATGATAAGACACATCTTTGTGTGTGACAGGTCTTTGAGGGTGAACGGAGCCTTACAAAGGACTGTAGATTGCTTGGAAAATTTGACCTGACAGGAATAGCCCCAGCTCCAAGGTCTGTCTTCACTTACAGAGTCCTAGCAAGACGATTTTATTGGTCTCAATGCTTCAGATCTAACTAGATGATTATTTTTCTGTTTGCAGAGGAACCCCTCAGATCGAAGTCACTTTCGAGGTTGATGCCAATGGTATTCTGAATGTCAAGGCTGAAGACAAGGCCTCTGGGCGATCCGAAAAGATCACCATCACCAATGACAAGGGCCGTCTGAGCCAGGAAGAGATTGACCGGATGGTCAGAGAAGCTGAGGAATTTGCCGAAGAAGACAAGAAGGTCAAAGAAAGGATTGATGCCCGGAACAGTCTGGAGACTTACGTTTACAACATGAGGAACCAGATCAACGACAAGGACAAGCTTGCAGACAAATTAGAAGCTGACGAGAAGGAGAAGATCGAGACGGCAACCAAGGAGGCCCTTGAGTGGATGGATGACAACCAGAACGCTGAGAAGGAGGACTACGAGGAGAAGCTGAAGGAGGTAGAAGCAGTGTGCAACCCTATTATAACTGCTGTTTACCAAAGGTCTGGTGGTGCCCCTGGAGGCAAGTCAGAGGAAGATGACGACGCCCACGATGAACTGTAAAAAAAGATTGTTTGATAGATTTTAGGTTTATGTTTATTTACGGATGAGAGATATTACTGATACATTACTTATTTCTCTTTTCTGCAAAGAAGTTTTGATGACAAGAGAACCAGTAGCATACGGTACAGGTGCTTTATGAATGTAACCAGGAAGATTTGGTTGTAACCAAATGCTTTATGAATTGAATCCTCATGTGCATTCTTTGTACTCTTTGTGGCATGTAATAGTAACTTCCTTCCTCCATAATTCATTTTTTATTATTTTAATTTTACATATTTATAGGAGTCGGTGGGGAGTCACAGACTCACAGGGGTGCTCGATTTGATGGTTCCAGTCGGGATTAGATTACAAGTCGGGCACACATGAAAAACTTGCATAATGTTTGGTTTCAATCATATTCAAAATGGGCTAAAACATGGATAATTGGTGGTGTTTTGAAATGTTGTGAAAATTATTTTTTATCAAAACAAGTCTACACTAATTACAGGCCTTATAATTAAAAAAATTATACATATATTCATACATATATATAAATATATATAAAAAAAACATAATTTAACAATAAAGATACTGTTTGTTGTTTACCGCATTTAAGTCCTCAAATTGAGTAAATTGGAAAGATCGAGAAATAAAAATTGGTGAATTGACTTTGCACGATTGAAGCTGCACTGGCCTCACAGGATCAGATTTTTTCTATTGCAATTTGTATTTATTCGACACAAATACGCCACATGAATAAATTTTTTTCTAAATAAACTATATGATGACATTAAGTGGCCTGCATATATTTAATGGTGGCCTCGAAAATTGCATTTCCGGTTATATTGTATAGGATGCGCTTCCGTTTCGAAAGATAGACCACTTTCAGGTTTTTCCACAAAATACACACTAGGGGGGATATGAAGACCGGTTGAATGGCATTTTTTTCTTACTCTCTTTCTTTCGTTTCTGCGTGTACTCTTTGTTTAATAACATGAGAAGAAGCATCCTTAAACGAAGTCAAAATTGTTACTTGCCACCATCTGTAAATTATTTCACTCTATGCTTCCTTCTTAAACAGGCCAGGTACTCCATCCAGGTTAAAAAAATCACTCAATGTTTAGATGTCAATATAAGACGAAACCCTATAACTTAAGCATAACAAAGCCCTCAATATACAGGGATCACGAGTGAACTCCAGGAGTTACGAGTATTATGTACAAGAGTGGAATTATTAATCTGAAGTAGAGGCAAAAACATTAAGTCAACAACTAGTCAGCTGTTTTAGATATGAGCTTCAACCCTGGCCACCCCGATTCACAGAGATCCCTAGGTGCATTTCCCTCATTGTCCTTCACTTCTATGTCAGCACCATGTTTCACAAGTAGCTCAGCAATGGCAGTTCTCTCACAAACAGCAGCATAATGCAATGCGGTCTGACCTTCATCATCCTTCAAGAATACACACATTAAGAAAAATTTGATGAGAAAAGAACTGCTACTCATATGGTATACCTTAGCATTAACATCAGCATTCTTGTTCAGAAGCAACGCTGTGATATTCATATGGCCTCGATCTACAGCCCAGTGCAAAGGAGTTCGACCCTCACTATCTGCAACATTTCAAGACTATATTCAGGACAGAATTTTATCAAATCCAAATCATAAATTCGTCAAGAAACAAAACATCTATTGGCTGGCCAGAAAAGCATGCAGGTATTAACCATTCAACAAAAAATTGAATCAGAGTATTCATTTTCACTTTCTAGAAGATATGAAGCAAATTCAACAAAAAATTGACAGCTTAATAGTTCCAATTTTTAAAGTTAGTGTTTCTCCTAAGAGAATTAACTTCGTAGATGGTCCAAACGAGTATCACCATACAAAGCTTTACTTCATGTATAATTATTACAAAAAATAAAGGAGAGGCAGAGCAAAAGATTTAAGAAAGTTTTGTCTACCAACCCTTCAGATCTAAGGGGACACCACTCTCGATGCACTTGAGCAGCTTCTCTTCATCTCCTTCTCGAGCAAATGCATGTACAGCATCCAATTTCCTGCAGAGAAAAGAAAATAGGAGATATAAAATAAAGTAGATGTTTGCAATTTGTCTTCCTTTCAAACTTTATCTTTCTCTTGACTCCTAATGTGGGTACAATGAGAATTGAGAGGACGAAAGCATAGTTGTAGACCAAGATCTCCAGGAAGATTAAGCAAATAAACAATGCATAACCTTCATCTATAACCTTTTTCTTCCTGGTCCACCTTTTTTGATGTTTGTAGTGGAGCAAATATTTTAGGGTATTCCCATATATCCAGAAGAATGTCACTGAGGGAGCCGGGAAACATAAAAGACAACTTGATACAGAATAAAGACAGAATGCTTCAAGAAGAAGCCATAAATGTTAAATGCCAGCATAGGGGAAAGTTCAAGATCCTTACAACTCAGATCCAGATTCCTCCTCGTACATAAAGGAGCTAAAAACAGGCCCCATAGGTCCTTTTGACCCTGCATTAGGTGCATCACTACTCCTTTCATCTTCTTTCTTCTGCCATATGAGACATAAAAATTCCAACAACAATGATCAAGATGCGGCAATAATATGTAAAATTTGGTAACATGGTCAAGTGATAAATGATTCTCATCTTACAGTGCCAGAACCAGCAGCCCAAGTGGGGTATAACTCAGTAACAATGTCAATGTACTTTTCCATTGCTTCTTCAGGAGGCATGGCACCCAGCTTATGCCATGCTTGCCTAGCACACCAACAAGATAAGTCTTTCAACTGATTAGCAAAGGAATCTTCAGTTTTAAGAGCAAAGAAAACGAGCCATCAAACTTACAGTAACAAATTCATATGCCACCTTCAAATTTCTAGCCTTACCTACAGTCATATTAATCCATGGTTCTCACACAATTATAATTGTCACACATTTTTTAACATATTGATTTAAAAAATAAGGATTAGTAAATTAAAAAAAACAATAAGAGGCTTACAATTACAAAAGCAATAGAGAACATCCAGGGTAGAAATCCCCATAACAAATTTAAGTTCAAGAGCTTAAACCCACAAATTCGTTATTCATGCATGGATAAGAAAGATTCACATTTTTCCATTTCTCATGCCACAAGAACAGATCCTTCCTCTTCTCTATATAATCTGTGCAGTTTATGTACAAAATATAACTCTAAAGCTTCTAGCAGGTGATTATTCTTTTTGCATTGTATTAAAACGCACAGCAAACTTGTTTGAGTATTAAGATCCCAAATATCAATTAAGAGAGACTCTTATAACTAAAACCCCGGGGTACTTAAATAAGACTTGTAACTAATTCCACATTCGCTCACTTATGCTTGCAAAACACAATACTTGTCACTGATAATAGAAACTGTTTTTCTGCTACAACCATCAACTTCCATGATTCCCTAATAACAAGTGGCAAGCGAATAAATCTATGTTTAGTTTCCAGACTTTCAATGAGTAACAGAAAGAAAAACCTGTAAACTTAATCGTGGTATAGGAATTGCATTGAAAAAATTCAATTACCATTTGGCACGAGCTGTCATTTTGAGAGCGGAAGGCTGGGGAGCAGAACATGGTCCCTCAGTCGCAATTTTATACAACCCGTAAAGCTGCAACTGGACATCATTCGAGACCTTCAGTGCCGCCCGATCAACAGCAGTTGCTGCAACGAACGCAGTGGCAGCACTAAATGTCTCATCCAACTCGGTGCTCTCAACGCCCTCCCAATCATCATCACTATCACTATCATCACCAAGTCCGAGACTTTCATTATTCGATCTTCCGTCTCCACCAATCAACGGTTCTTTTTCCTCCAAAGAACTAGAGGAAGAATCTATAGATCCGCGTTCCCGATTGGGTTCCGGAGAATGCGCACGCGTGATTCGGAGGTTCTCTTCACGGAAGGCGAAGATTACAGAAAAGAGCTTCGCGAGCAGGAAAGAGAAAACGACACCGAAGAACACCGATTGAAGGAATTGTTGCCAGTCAGCCATCACTTCAGCTAATACCTCAAGCAAATAAAAAGCTAAAGCTATAACAAAAAATAACAAAATGAAACGAAACCCTAAAAATCAAACAAAAGCTTCCATCAATCGAGGAACTGAAATCAGAGAAGAAGATTTGGACTTGCCAGTTAGTTAAACCCTAAAAATGGCGTACTGGATTTTGGGAAAGTACAGTACATACGCTTTCTATGTGAAGTATATATTTCTATATCTGAAAAGGAGTAGAAATTTAAGTGGCGGCGCGCGGCGGCGGAACGAGAACGCCTCCAGTGAGCGACAGCTTTCTGCCGCTACGCATACTAAACTGCTTTAAGCTTTGGAGAGGGACGGTGTTATCTCTGCGGTTGTATTTCATGCAGTTCGCTGCAGTGAAAATGAAATATTTCAACTTAAGAGTTCAGACCCTAGAGAGAATTTGAGTGGGCCGCGGTACAAACGAGAATGGAATGTAAGCCCAGGCCCGATATTAGTTTCGGGCCAATGACAAGCTTTTATCATGTTGGGCCATTGTTTTCTTTCCTGATCCACCATTGTCCTCAGCGGGCCAGGCCCAAATATTTCAACACAATCTTATCAAGAACATGCACTAAGAACATCAACAAACATGTATCACTAACTCCATGTCGAATTCTCTTGGCAGCATTAGCTACCGGCTTGAGAATTCCTACGTCATAGACCGGTGTAAGATTCGGATTGAACAATCCAAAGTTCCTCTCACATGTCGGGCCGGGCTTTAAATCTTCATTAAAGAGTGCAAAAATGTATGTCTCAAATGTTGCATTAGGCATGAGAGGTGTCCCAATGCCTGATGTAACATGTTGTATTAGTTTCCTGTTGTATTCTGCTGCACTCTCTAGATCAACCCCTGTTTGCCCTATATCCCCTCTAGAGGGCCACCCGGTCTCACCTATAACGATGTCAATATCCGTGAAGCCGAGCCGTTTTATGGCTGAAAAGACAGCATCAAGCTGCCCATCCAACAGATTGGTATAAGTGAGATTGGTGTTTTCATCCACCACCCCAAGAGTTGGCCTAAAGAGGGCGTAATCCAAATTGTCATCCAAGGAGGCGAAAAACGGGTATGGATTGATCAAGAAAGGGGAGTTTGTGGCTTTCAAGAAGTTGAGGAGAGGTTTAAGTATGTAAGCATCATAGCCCTGCCTAAACTTCCCCATAGAGGGGGGGCTGGAGTTGGATAGTATGCCTAAAGAGTGTGGGGTTGAGATCTTGATGTCACGGTCCAACGACTCACTAGTTAGGGCGTCATGGAGGGTCAGCATTGCAGGGACTAGATTTGAGATCAAAAGCTTGTTTGCAGTCGAAAGAACCTCATTCCCAACGAGTATGCGGACAATGTTGGTGGCACGAGTGTGTGGGAGGAGGATGTCTTTCACCCATTCTTGGGCAAAAGTCAAGTTGGTGAGATGTGGGATTTGGTCATTAGGTATGGTGATTGTGATGGCAATCCCAGTACCCGCAAACGCCCTGAGCTTTTCTCGGTCGGCATCAAAGACTCTAACACGTCTAATGACGGTGGAGTCTAGTAAAAAACGCGCAACCTTAGATGGTGGAGGGAGGTTGTCAGCCTCCGTGCCATAGTTCACGCCGATCGATCCCTTCACACCTGCATGAAAACATTGAAGCTTTTTTAACTGGACAGTAATGTGCATATATTTTCATGAAAGATCAAAATCTTGAAGCGCACACAAACCTAAGACAAGACAATGTGTGAAAGAAAGGGTATACCTTGGGTGTAAACTGACACTAACATAAGGAAAAACAAAGAGATAAAAAAGAATTTCTCCATTATTGTTGTGAAGAGGTAATAGTTGATTGATGAGTGAGTTGAAGTTGGGGAATGGCAAAAGAAGAAGAGTGCATATGGGAGATGCTTTTCTTTGTGTTGAGGAAGAAAGATGATTTGAGTGTGTGTTGAGCAATAGGATAATCATGTCTTGGGCTACTGTTTTGGGGAAAGAATAACTTTTAAGTGTTTTTTCTATAGTTTTAATTTGTAAAGAATAATCATCTTTACATAGTTTAATAATAAGTTTTCATAAAGATAAAGATTATGCTGTTAAAGTAGGGCTTAATGACTAATGATGTGATGACAGGAAAAAATATGGGGAGGATTATAAAGAACAAGTGCGCATCCGGGGAATCGAACCCCGGTCAGTACCGTGGGAGGGTACTATGATACCACTACACCAGATGCGCCCAGTTGTTACAGTTTCAAAAATAGGTGATGGGAAACTTCCAAAATTTACACTTCAATATTGGTGGAAGTCAAAGTAGTTTGCAGATACTCCACACAAGTATTAGTTAAAATAGGCAAGAACTAGTGCTGAAATTCTCATTTTGCTTATGAAGAAGCAGAAACTGCTGGTAGATATCCTTCAAGAATTACAGCAGAACAGAGAATGATGCAAATGGCTGCATTATAGTCAGAGAAATGGAGAGAATTCGATCGAGCATCAGACCTTAGTATCTGCAGTTCTTATGAACAAGAAAGACTATGGGGAGAAAGTGTCTTCGAATCTTCTCCTTGCTATCAACAATTACAATTGCTCTCATATTTGTTTCAGCAGTTCAAACAAACGAAATGAACTACCATAGAGAGAGTGAGGTTTGCTCATAACAATATTTTTGTACCTACGAACAAATTCTCTGAATTAATTTTTTCAAGGGAAAAAAGAAGAAGAAACAGAGATCACCAAACAAGAAAAAGGGGTTTCTCAAATTCTTAACCTGATTTTCAGGAATAACAGCAGTCACATCCCTAAGTTCCTTGAACAGCTTTTGAGTTTGTACAGCTGAATCAAGTATCCATACAACTGAATCAAGCAGAAATATTTCCCTTGTGTTTGCTTATACTGAATTAAAAGCATTGAGCTCAGTAATAAGTCTGCATAAAGACAAAGAATATGCTATCAAACTGGGCCATCTAATTGACACAGAGGATTTGCTCATTTCACCCATTCTCACAGAATTGATCAGACAGATTCTGTTTCACATGTAACATTTGTGCATATTAATAGATTCCCGAAAGCCTTAAAACATGCATTTAACATTCAACCAATCAAAATGTAGAAAGTTTAGGATAGTTTTCTCTTGGTTCTTATACCAAGACATGCTCTTGTCAAGCCTAATAAGATGACAAGTTAAAAAACAAGGGAAGATTAATTCATAACCAAGAGAAATGCGCATCCGGGGAATCGAACCCCGGTCAGTACCGTGGGAGGGTACTATGATACCACTACACCAGATGCGCCTCTTGCTCTTTGAATATTCATTTCAGTATCTGATGCTGTGGCAAGGAATGGTGATTCTTCTGTTAATGGAAAAGCATATATTCAGCAGGTAGGTTAGGTATATGATTCATGCCTAAAAAAAAAAAAAAGACTCTGGATTATGGAAAAGAGAGCTTCAACAAGCATCACTGTTTCCTCCAAGTAAAAGGGTCTTGAAAAAATTATTAGGGACAACATACTAATCTTCGACCACCTTCAACCCGAAAAAAAATTTCTGTAGCACCTTTGCACTTCAATATTAGTGGAGATTAAGTTGTGAGTTCACACTCCACACAATTAGTTAAAAATAGGGAAAAGTTGGCTATTGTTACATAAAACTCGTGGTAGATATCCTTCAAAATTGCAGTCAGACAAAATGGAGAGAATTCATTAAAGTGAAAATAACAAAGTCAAGTGAAACTAAGTCCTCTAGATTCATAACTAAGAATCTGCAGTTCTTATGAGCATGAAAGAGCGTGGGGAAGAAGTGTCTTTGAATCTTCACCTTGCTATCAACAATTAGAGTTGATTTTATATTAGTTTAACATTCCAAAGAATCGAAATGAACTATCATGAGCTAACGTAGAATGGCAAACTAAAGTATTAAGGTTTACTCGTAAGAAGACTATTATACCTAAACACAAATTTTCAGCATTAACTTTGAAATAAAGAAAGAAAAAACAGAGATCACCAAAAAAGAAAGGGGTTTCTCGAATCATACATGATTTGCAGGAATAACAGGCGAAACATTCGAGTCCCTTGAACTGCTTCTGAGTTTGTAGAGCAGAATCAAGTATTCATACACTCAGTAAATTTTCCTATCAACCCCTCATACTCAGCAACTGAACAAGCAGAAATACTTCGCCTATATTTGAATACTGAATTACAAGCATTAAGCCATCATACAAAGTATAAGCTATCAAACTTGGCCATCTAATTGAAACAGGGGACTGCTCATTTGGTCCAGCCAAAGAATTGGTCAGAGATTTTGACAGATTCTCTTTTACATGTAATATTTGGGCATATTATTAGATTTTCACAAAAACCTTAAAACATGCAGTATAAGATTCAACAAAGTGAAATGTAAAAACAAAACCTGGACAGTTCTCTCTTGGTTCTTATGCCAAGATGTGCTCTTTTTTTTTTTTATTATTTGGTAGCCAAGATATGCTCTTGTGTAGAGATAACAATGAAAAAACATGGGTAGGGCAATCCTGCGCATCCGGGGAATCGAACCCCGGTCAGTACCGTGGGAGGGTACTATGATACCACTACACCAGATGCGCTTCTTGCTTTTTGAATATCGTTCGTTCATTTATCTACCCAGTGGCAAAGAATGGACATTTCTGTTAACGGAAAGTTAAAGCTTACGTTTGAATAGAAATGATGCGATTCATGCCTAAGCAAAAGAATATGTAAAATAGACCTTCAACGAGCATCACTGCTTCCTCTAGAAAATGAAGCACTAGCCAACATATTAAGTCTGACCAATGGAGAGAAATCAATAGAGTAAACAAATTCGAGTGGGATTAAGTCCTCGAGCTTCATACCTTACAAATCTGCAGTTCATATGAAATAATTTTTTCAAAGGAAAACAAAAATAGAGATCACCAAACAGAAAGGGGGACTTTGTCAAATCTTAACCTGCTCTGTTCCCTAAGTTCCTTGCACTGCTTCTGAGTTCGCAGATCCGAATCAAGCATACATACAATCAGTGAATTTCCCCAGCAACTCGTTTATTGCGCAGCAACTGAATCAAGCAGAAGCTAATTTCCATAAATTTGCAATACCGAATAAAAGAAGCATTAATTAGTTGAAATGAAAGGGTGAAGCTAAAAGATAATTCAAGCTTACAGCAGCTTTTGTCTTGTATTTGGCTGAGAATTTCCCGAGAGAGAAAGCGCTCACTTTTGCTGGAGAAGAATGTAGAGAGTGACCATTATTATTCGGGAAATCAGAACGAGCGGGAAACTAGAACCACCCCCACCCATGTAAATACAATTGTTACATAATTATAAGGGATAATATATTTCCTCTCGCTCGGTTCTGATGTAATTATATATAAATTTTTTTGCAATTTCATAAATTATACTTAGTATTTTTAAAATTTATTTTTATTTAAGAAATAAGTATTTTTATTAATTAAAATTAACCAAATTTACTAATACTAACAAAAAAAATCACCATTGATTAATTTATTAATAACTTATTATATATTAAATAAATATTTTTATGATCAAATGACCCTTATACGTCTTCACGCATCAATAAATGTGAGAATGTATATCTTCACCTCTATAAGGATAGTTTAATTCAAAAAAAATTGTTTGATTAAGTCAATCTAAATATCAATTTTTATTCAATTTTTTTTGTTACTATCTACAAATTTAGTAAATTTTTTCCAATTAGAAACTTATTTGTTAGAAAAAAGCAAGCATTATAGACACTAAATATAATTTTTCAAATTATAAGGAATCTATATATAATTACTCAAAATCTCAAGAGATGAGAGAATAATTATCCCAAATTATAGCTACACATACTAATCCATATTCTCAGGTTTTAACTTTATCTAATAACTAGTCTAGTTTATTAGTCTTTGCAGAGTTTTTATCTATTTTTTGTGTCAAATATTTCAAAATAATATTTGTACTATAAACTATAACCCTTTTTCTTTTTTTACCTTTTTTAAAATGTTATGAATATTTTTTTATAGATCGAGTTAATAATTATTTTATAATTTTTAAAATTTACTATCCACATTGTCCAAATTTTTTATTTTTTTAAATAAAAAAATATAATAAAAATAAAATTGATAGTTTCGAATCCCCATCTAAATATTACATTATTTTATATAATATCAAGAAATATTAATTTTTTTAAATAATAATAAATATTCATAATTATATTAAATTTCACAACACCTCTCTATGATTTATCCATAATATTTATATTCTCGTTCAGCTCTATATGCTTGGAGTAGTTTAGTCGCGGACCGTTGGATGGGCTTTTCAATTGGTCCTTAAAAATTGAATATTTAGTATTTTTTAAAAAAAATCATGAACTTTAGAAATAAGATATTGTGAGATTGCAAACATTTTTATATAAAGTAAGAATTTATTTTTTAAAATTTCAACAAATTATTGCAAAATTGTTATATACATCTTATAAGTTTCATCACTTTATTTCATCAAAATGCTTCAAATACTTCAAGTGTAAAAATGCTCGTAGTTCAAATAACAAAATGTAATTAATCATATAAATATTATATTTATTTTTTTATAAGTATAAAAATATTAAGTAAGGAATAAAATAAAATTTTTTATTATCATTAGTATTTTTCATCAACATAAGAGTGTATGTTGTAAAGGAAAAGCATGTAAACATAATTTTATTTTAAAAAAAATATAATTTCATAGAGGAGTGGACGTGTAATTAAAGTATACTTCTTCTCACTTTTGTAGTTCACTTTAATTAGTGGCCAACGTATAAAATACTTCTCCCTCTACTAATTAATTAACCCATCGGAGAAAAGGTCCGAAAACCTAATTTTGACAATTCCCCTTTCCTAAATCTGCCTCTCTATCTCCTGAAATCCATCGATCGATCAAGAATTCAATCCCACGGAAACTGGAAGCAAAGCAATGGAGAATGCAAACGGAGCTTCGTACTACGAGAAGATGGACGGGCTCGCCCGGTGGTTCGGCATGAGCGTCGCGGCGGCGTTCTTCGCCTCCCTCGAGCGGTGTTCCTGCGTCAATCTTAATACCTCCGACACCGACGACGAAGACGAAGAGGAGGCCAAGGATCGTCCGCTGATGCTCACCTCTTTGCAGTCTGTTAATTCCACTGCCTCTTCTTCCTTCGCCGCTGGTCAGAATGTCAATTTGAGTAATGCTCCCGCAGCTGTTGAAAAGCTACCTGTGTGATAGCGCTCGTGAGAATTCATCCCTCGATAATCGGTAAAAGTTAACATTTATGAGTCATTATATCTGATTAATTTCTGGTTGTGTGTATTTTTGTGCATTTTAGATATTTTACTCTTTTAATTGATTTGGAGGTTCTTTTGAGATTCTGAAGCAAACTTTATGTGATTAGGGAAAGGAAGTTTGTTATTGGGACTTAATCAAGTTGTGCACATTGTGGTTGTTTAAGTAGAGCATTGTTGTATTTGTGAGCATCGTATATCTTTATTTGGATGATGGGATATGCAATTATTTTTCTGTGGTAATGACTGATTCTTAGTTGTAAAGTGTTTGACCAATTATCGTGATTCAGACTCTGAATTTGTTCCTGTGGTTTGATCTAAGTGTTGGAAGTTAGACTTTTATTGTTGAGTGGTTTTGTATTCGTCAAGCTCTGTTTTTTGTTTTATTGAGCAACTCTGTTTCCAAAGGTTTCTTTGGTAATAGGGCACTGGTGCTGTTTAGACTTTGGTGAAAATGAGAAGAAAGGACGATAGGTGCTGTAAAATGTCTTGAATTTAAGAAAATGAAAATTTAATATTACATAGTGATACTGATATGGTATACAAGATCAATGCTCATTATTGATAAATTCAGCTAGTTGGATTTGATAGTGGGATTTGGGATTTTAAGAATAGAATTACAATTTTTTGGCAAAGCTATCAATGAAGTAGAGTAGAGCAATACTCTTTTGAAAGAGTCTTGATGAAGCTCTTCATGAATCTGAATGCTATTTCTGAAAAAATGATGAACCATTTGTTAATCTATCTTAATGAAATTTTGTGCTTTCCCATAGGATCTGATTCTCATACAACAACATGGCATGTCTTTCACTTTAGTTTGTACATCTGCATTCATGATGATGCCTCCCTTAACACTTAACAGAATACATAGTCCTCTCTTCTTCCTTAATATTCCCTGTTGTGAGTTTTATTATATGAAGAATTTCCCCTGTTAGTTTTGATGTGACGTAGATCACATCTTAAATCCATCTGCATTTAAGGAGACAATTTTATTCATAACGAATCTGAATAGTGGCACAGAACATTAGTATAGCATGAAGGGTGATCCCTATATATTACTTGTGCTTGATTTTGCATGTAATGTTGAAGGTTCCGTAGTAATACCCTCCAACTATAGACTAATGCACATCCAAGATTCTTAATGCTCCAATACAAGAATCAGGGTGCAGCATCCTGGCTTTCATGATGCATAATATTGATGATATTTTGGTTGAACATGTTGCAATATGGATCAAATATCTTGGATACAGCACATGGAATAAAGCATACATGCACATCCACACTTGGATTAGAATGATAGATGAGATTGCTTATATATTTTCTTATGAACTAGTTTGGGGAATCAAGTTCAATTTTTATTTTCAGGGCTTCTTGTGTACGCTGTATATTTCTGGAGTCCGGAGTCCAAGCATGTGGAAGCAAAGCACAGCTGATGCTATCTTCGTCATTTTATGTTTGTTTGTACTGTTATACCTGAAAAATATTTACTGTATCATTGCATTTTCAGTCCGTGTTATCTTCTGATAAGAACAGACTATAGATGCCTGATTCTGTCATCCTACAGTTGTCGTACTCGGACAAAATATCTTGTGCTCAATAAGCTTTCTTAATCTTCCACCTTTTTCTCCCTTCCACACCCAATCCTTTGTCTCCTAGGAGAGAGCAACGTGAGATTCCATTGTGCTTGTAGGGTTTGAAGATGAACATTTGAAATGTCTAATAACAACTCCCCGGAACTTATTGGGATGAGATTTGAGAATTTACAGTGTCCATTTTGAGAGTCATTTCAAATATTGCAACAGAAGAAGCAGGCTCATGAAACTGGAGAACGCAACTCACAAATGGCTGACAATTGGACTCGCTGGCAACTGGAGAACGCAACTAACTCTTAATAGCTTTTTGCCCCTGTCTGAGGTTGAACACAATTGTTTGTTTTTCAACTTGAATGCTTTCTGTAAAGGCCATCATCTCAGTAATGACTGAAGGTATTATTATACTGGATCAGACTAGAAAATGAAATTAATGTCATCCATTTACAATCAAATTAGATGGTAATGATTGGTTTTTACCAAATAGTTCTATTGTTCATGTCTTGGAGATGTTGAAGAGTTCCGTGGACTGAGAAAGTAAGCCCGCAGAAGAGGAAATAAAGGGAAAATTGGCAGACTTGAGTCGAGGATTAAGTGTAGAAGAGTGCTGGCCGATACCCCACCTGGCTATATTAGATGCATAATACCCATTTAGAAATTTTAATAGTTAATTGTGGTCATAGTTAATTTCGGTCGTGAAAGATATAAATACAATAGGCGCTCACGGGCTGTGTTGTTCAAGTTGAGAGTGTTAGACAGTTCCTATGAGAATTTGGACCCAGCCGAACCCAATTGACTAACTTAAGTACTCTCTCTCTCTCTCTCTCTCACACACACACACAGAGACTAACACCCACTACGCAGATGGAACCCAAATTCCAGAGTTATTTGTTAAATTGAGAGGTCTTTTGGATCTTCAATTTTACTGTAAAGGCAAGAAGATCTCAGTGACTAAATAATCCCTAATTCAGCACCATTTAAAATGATAATATGAGCAAATTATTATGAACCCTTTTGGCATTGGGGTTCAAATTAAATAACTTAATAATTATTAGTGACAGCTACAATAAATGTATTTCATCAAAACACCAGCCTACTTTTTAAAGTTGTTTGCCCCTTTTCTTCAAGTAGACTTATAGATAAGATAGAGATGGCGAGAGATAGAGATAGGAAATAGGGAAATACCATGTATGCCAGATTAGTATTGAGTAGGGTTCCTGTAAGTAGTGAAAAGTACTACTTATATCAAAAGGAGCAACAAGTATAGGCTGAAAACCTAGTCAATTCTGTACACAACTAACATCTATTTACATGCATATATGTCCCCAAAACAAATACAATTAGTATCAACTCTATTCATTTACAGAATTACCGTACCATCGTCTCTATCTGCAGCACCTCATTCGTGCTGGGAGCCAAAATAAACGCCGACAATGGCCCTCCTCAAGACACGGACAGCCAGCCATTCCCCTCCAACTACATCTTCAATTCAAGGGCCGGCCAAGAGATTACTTTAACCATGAAAAAAGACAACAGTCTTACCTAAGGAGGATTGTTACAGTGGTGGTTGTCCCTTTTCTACTTTTTACTTTGTAAAAAGAAATCAAGAATAGGCAAAATGCAGTTAGTTTACAATTTCTTTCTTTTCTTAAAGAAACTAATTTAGCAAAGAGACGACTGCCCCGTCCCACCCTCTTCATGGTTCAATCAAGATCAAAATGGCAGACAAATAACTCAATCATTCAGACCAGCCAAACAGACCATAAAGAAGACGTTCCCCACTACTTTTCCCCAAAACAAATTCCGACCACCAGCCCGGCTCTACCAAGTCCCACCTCGATGAATAAACGAAAGAGGTCACATTAGGTCCCACAAGCACCTCCATCATGCACACCAGTCTCTAGCAGAGACCTCTTCTAAACAAAAGCCCCATCTGCTTTTCTGGCCCAGCAGCTAAAAGAACTTCAAGAGCAAACAAATGAAAGAATCATTGTATAATTAAGCTGAGTAACCAGAGTTCCTTGTGTAAGGCAAACCTCAGCTAATTCTTGATCATGTGTACTGCCTCACAACTTGCGCACTCGACTCCAGCTAGCTGTCTTCATAAGCCCCCATCCAAAACTTGAATTAATATGCAGCATTTGAAGGGACCCAATGGATTGCTACCTCATGTACCCCAAATGCATCTATTGCAATTTAATGGATTGGGGTCCGGCCGGCAACCTTTAATACAGACGAAACTAGCTTTATGTGCCAGCCTATCATGCAATGAATTTGCAAGTGTGGATGACTTGCAAAAGTTGCCATTGAATAGAGATCATATCCGGTTTCTAATATTTCTGTCGACTTGTCTTAAAGTGGTACTGGTAACCCGTAATTGTGGAATGATCTAATTCGCCCATCCCAGCCGGCGGTTACAATAACTAAGCCCCAGGCATGAGTATCAGATGAACTCTGACAAGAAGTCTTGAAAAGTTTGTACTGAGATTTGCCCAATGGAGATGTCCCAGCTGGCGGACTTGACACGGGAAGCTTTTCCTCTGGCCAAGTAGCTGATCCTTTGGAGGTGGAGTCTAAGAGAAACTCTTGGCTAAATGAGAAACAAGTGGATGATGAGAACGACAATGGATTTATGGAACTCTTGCTGATGGTGCCAGATTTCAAGCCAGACCACGGAATGGCAACAGAAGCATCAGCTGAGAAAAACTCGAACGACTTATTGACTTTCGGCTGTGGAAAAGATGAATTTCCCACATCAGTGTAGTTCCAAATATAAATATTTGAATCCTCAGATGCAGAAATGATGTGCTTCCCATCTGAAGTAAATGTAGCGGAAATCTGGTTTCCTGTATTTCGAAGGCCTGGCATAGAAAATCAACATGTGAATTACAGCATTTTGCAAAAATTATACTCTAAATTCAGTAACAGTCTTTTAACTTCCTCAGTGCTAAAGTAGATAAAAAGCTGGACATTCATAATGTTGGCCGAGTCCGGAACAGAGTCAAATGGAGAAAATTTCTGACATTATTGAAAATGAATGAAAAGAATAAAGTACAAACCTTTGTACTTTCCAATCACATTGAGCCCATCTATAATTCTGACTTGTGAATCAGCACAAGTGACCAAAACTTTGCTTGGGTCTTGTGGTAAAAACTGCATCCACATGACAACAAAATTAGGATAATTTTGCATCCACTACTAACCCAACGAGAAAATAAATAGGCAAAAGCAACATAGCATTGTCATACAGTCAATTGGCTGTTACCTGAAAGCCAATTATCCTTTTGCATGGTGATTTCTTCTTACTGGTTAAGCACACCTCATTTTCCAACTGGAAGTGATTATCTGATACAAGCAACACAGAGCATCAATGTCCCAGTAGGTAAATGTCACGTAACATTAGTTTTGCATTCCATATGGAGTGAATGGGATATCAAATTTAATTTGTTGCTTGCCTCGTATATTTCGGCTTGAATATCATGCAAAAACAACCACAAATGAGTTTCAAGACACAGAGTTTCGCTACTAAGGGCAAGTCATATGAAGGATTTTATGACCTTTTCTATGAAAAAAAACAAAGATGGGAATCTCTAAGCCGATAGTAATTACATCATCCCTTCTTTAGACCTTCAATTTTTTACTTATAAGTTGGCTAAGAAAATTTAGAGTCCCAGAAGTCACCTAGACATCAAAAGTTCTGCTAATTGTACAGAGAACAACTCAACATCTCTGCACTAGAATGACATCATGAGATCTATGAACCGAGATTTTCAACCAAAGTACAACCATAAATAGAAATGTCCAGGAATTAATAAATAATTACCTGATATGTTAAAAAACCGACAGGTAGCTGTAATAGAGCCAATAATCCCGCCCTGTACAACAAGCAAATGAAGACACAATTAATATGTCTCAAGAAATTAAAAATCTGCACGTAATAATATGCAAAGGGTAGTTATCAACAGACCCGGCCATCAGGGCGATAAGCAACAGCAGTAATTATCTCCCTTGTTTCGGTCCAGTCAACAACTTGACAGCCATTTATTGTCCAAATTCGAACTTTCCCATCTATTGAACCACTGATGAAGTAATCATCATTCACAGGGTTAAACTGAATGCAGGTCACTGCACAGCAAGATGTGCTTTTAGCCAAAGAAATCAGCAACAGTTAACCAAATTCAGTTATAAAATTTCTGTTATCCCCAGGTTAGCTAACTGGTTTATAACATGAAGGTGGACAGCTAGGTGCATACCATAATCAGTATGCAAGAACACCTTAAGGCACTGATCAACTCCGACCCTCCACAAACGTACTGTTTTATCAACCGATGATGAAAGAAGACGCTGCAAGGAAAAAAGTGAAAGACTATTTAGTTCAATTTAACCAATTTCAAAAGACATTACACCATAGCTGCACATCCTAAACATACATTACTCTTTGACCATGAAAGATCCAAGATCTCCCCACTGTGTCCTTGGAAAATGTGCAATGGCTGCTCTAAAATTCGGAAAACCTTTGGAGGGAAGATAATACAGGCTGAGTCTGGTGTTTTCCTTAGACTCTTAGATTTATTCACTTTATCTTTCTCCAGCATGAGAGGTCCCAATTCGGAAAGATGATTCATTGAGAAGTATACACACGAAGGATCTGCTTCTGGAATGTCAGTTGTATCTGATCTCTCATCTTCCACCACTTTCCAGACTCTGACTATCTTATCTTCACCAGCACTAGCCAGGTACTGTCCGTCAAGACTAAATTTCATTGTCAATATAGACCCCTCATGGGCTTTGATATCTTGTCGCGTGAAGAGGGCTGAAAGTTCCTTCAACTTTCTCCGACTATGGCGAACCTTGACTCTGCATATCCTCGTTCCCTCAGCTCGGCTGAAACTATCTAATTCCACATTATTATCTCTGACACTCCTACTAATAATACAACTCATTGAGCGCCATTTACTCAACCACCTATTCTTCAGTCTGTCCAATGTTCTGGGTGTATAGCCATTACCCTCAATTTCCGCCTGTGCATATCGATGAACAGAGGGAGAGAATTGAGAAGCATTCTCAAATTTCCCAGATGAAAACAACTGGTCCAACCCCATTACTCGAATTTTTTCAAGACTATTATTTTCCACCATCCCGAATCCAGTTTGACAATTATAATTCCCATTGACATTTCTGCATTCACTTAAAGCGACTCCCCTGGAGAAATCCAGATCATCAATATTCCAACTTGACACAGACGAGCTGCTACGAGAAAAATCATCTTCAATACTTGAGGTGCTTAAAACAGCCCCGTTATTCTCCATAATTCTATCAATATCTCCTATGAAAATACCATCTTCAACATTATCGCATGGATATACAGAATTTTCTCCTTCTAACCTATCTGGGCTCAGTCCCATCCATCTAATGAATTTCCTTCTGCGCTCTCTAACACTCTGAGGTGTGCTAATCCACACATCATAATCCCAATTTGTAGCAGAAACAAGATCAGGGTCTGGCGCAATGTGCTCGGGGACATCAATAAATCGAGATTCCTCGTCGCCGATGCTGAAGTTATCCATGATTCCTTGTGTCAAGCCATGAGAGAACACAAACCTCCCCGCAAGAAACCAACTTTTTAAGCCCTAGGCAATGTGCTTATTCTTCTCCAATAAAAAACCTTTAAACAACAAAGGAGCAGAATTAAAGATTGAAAAAAAATAACTGACTAAACAAACACGAGCACCACAACCAAGGTTTCAGCAAAACTATAAATAAACAAATGAAAAACATCAGTCCATCAAGAAACATAAAACAAATACTACCACTGATAACAACAACAGATAAAATAAACAATAGATCCAACATGGATCCCAATCCACACCCATTGAACCTGGTCTCCCCACAATAAAAAGAAGCGAACTTGTTCCTTATTTCACACAACCACGCCAAGAAAATACAAGGCTAAAACAAAAACTTTTCCCATTCTGCAAAAAACCCGCATACACTTAGCCCAGAAAACGAAACCCCATTACCAAGATAACGACTTTACGCACTCCGCCAACCAAATTACCACATTTCACGCTGAAAATTAACGGAAAACACACTATCATCAAAATCCACATCATGCACAAAAAAAAAAAAAGAGGACGAAAAGTTTTGGGGACGGAAGGATTCTCACATGACATGGGTGTGATTCAGTTATATGAGATCGTGTCGAACTCGAAGCAGAGAGATGGAGGGGTTTGTCTCTCTCTCTCTCTCTCTCTAGAAAGGGAGCAAAAAAGAGGACTGACGATTAAAAAACAAAGGGGGGAAGGCGAGAGAAATGATAGTTAATAGGAAGTTAAGGGGTTGAATTGTAAAAAAACGAAAAATAGGAACTAAAAATGGAAAAGGAAGAAAAGCAGAAATTCCTTGATATTCGTGAATGGATGGCCCGAGAAACGATGTGTATCTGTGTGTGTGTGTAGATTTGCACCTCCCCTTCCCCCTCCCCCTTCTCCAATGTGTGTGTGTGTGTGTAGTAACACTTAACTGCGTGTACCAAACAGTACGCTCTGCAATTATGCCCCCATTTCACTCTCCCAATTTTTCCCTCCATTTATGGAAAATTAAATACAATATATATACATATATTTCTTCTTTTTCTTTCATTTTTTTAGGGGTGGGTAGGGTAGGGTAGGGTAGGATAAACATGAATTATTAATCTTCTCTGATTAAATTTTACATTATTGGCTAATTAAATTGTTTCAAGTTCTCTCTCCCTCTTTTCTTTTCAATTCTTAAACTACACTACCAAAAAAAAATCTAAATCCAACTTCATATCAGATTTTAATCTAACTGAATCAATTATATAATAAATCTAATACATTTATCTTATAACTGGTATATAGTTCAGAAAATATGATCAATCACATAACAAAAGTGTATTACATTATTTTGTAATTGGTTTTGATAACATTTTCTCTTACATAACAAATATATGATTTATTACTTTTTTTTCAAATTGAAAATCGTGTATTTAATTCGAATCTAAACAAAAATTAAAATTTCTCGATAAGAAGCAAAAGTAGGTTCACATTATCTAACTGATAGAAAATTATTCTTTTACATCTTATCTTATTTTCTAAATCTTAGGGTAAATTTAAATTAAAAGGCATTTTTGAACTTTTAAATAATATAGTAAGATAATATTTGATATTATGATAAGTTTATCTACACATATCTATACCAATTAAAGCATATTCCGTATATATACAGTATATGTATACATATACATGCTTGCCCATATGTATACTTATACTATATTAATATAAAAAAAAATCATCTACGCTCACAAGTCACAAACAACAGTAATAATATTATCGTATCGATTTTTTAAAAATATTTTTCAACTGAAAAATAACTAATTTATCCAATTTTATAGTAATTAATAAATAAATTTTTTTTCATATAAAAGATTATTTATTATATGTACAGAAAAGTGATGTCTGAGGACAACTTGTGCATATATATATATGTATTTGTAAATATGGAAAATTGTGGTGGGTGGGGTGGTTAGAATAAGATGCTCAAGCTTTCCACACTTTTGAAGTCAAAGAGGAAATGTAAATAGATTATTGACTCCAAGTTTGAATGGAAAAGTCGGGGTTTTATATTCAAAATTAGTAAGTAGCGACTTATTATTCTCCAATGTAATTAATGAATTAATTAGCAACTTCTTTAATTTGATCATAACTAACTGTATCGACCATTATGGGCAATTAATAAATTACTAAAAAAATCACATTAATATGTAATTACTGAAGTTAGGGAAATTCATAATGAACAAAAATCTATGGGAAGAATCAAAAGGTTTGTCTTTTTCTTAATTCTTTGGTCTAAATTGAGGGCTGCCCATTTGATAGTCACTTGGTTCAAGTGCTCACTATCATGGAAAATATGACAGCATCCACGTTCTGTATTGTTTTTGTATTATGTGTGTCGATTAAGATATTTATAGTCGACTTATTGTCGTCAAGAACTGAGACGTAATTGTATAGGAATCAACAACACACAGATCAGGATGATGTACGTTTAGCATCACTAAATGTCTTGACAATGATTCAAACCTACATTGTAAGCGTGTGATGTGTGAGGGTGGCTTGTAAGTCATAGCATTTACTATCTACACATGACCCTCATTTCATAGGGTTTGGACAAAAAATATTGACGTTAGCAAAAAAATTATATAAAATCTTAAATTTGTGCAATATAATCTTTTTTTTAAAAGAAAAATATTATTTATTGCTACGTCAATTCATACAAACTCAAATATTAATTTAATAGATTAATATTTTTAAATCAATGAACGTAATTTTGAGACTATATATCCACAGTGCCATGTTGTGTGCGGCTGCGCCATTTCTCCATCCGTATAACTTTTCAAAAAGGCGAACAATCATAAAAAAGGAACTTTCGCCAACCAAACTACACAAGTTATTAATTTTGCCAAAATTCTCTACTTTATACCAAACATTTAATTACGCATCATAAAAAATTAGTCAACATCTTTCATCACTGTGCCTGAAAACTATTGACTTAAAATAATTGAATTTTTAATAGTTAAACGGTATAATTTTCTGCTTATGACCGTATTGCAACAAATGTGTCAAAGTTCATTAGGTTATATTTGAATTGATGAATTTGAAATTATAATTTTACAATTTCTTTTGACAGATTTTTTGTATTTGTTCGTATAATTTCAAATTCGTATGATTTGATAGTGTTCATTATTGAGTGTTCTCCCGCTTTTTAATTTTTATATTGTGAAATAGATTAATTGAGATTCAAGAAAAACAAGATTTGGAAAGTAAATTAAACTTTGTTCCTAAGTGTTTTAATTATGAAACAGGATTTGATAGTGGAGACATAAAAGTGTTAGGTAAGAAAGGTGAAATATGTTGAGAGAGTGTTAGCAAAAGTCGAGAATAATTATGGGCGTTGTTTGTAATTAATCAAACATCTTGTTTATCATAATCCTATTCTAAACATTACTTTCCCTTTGATTTCCCGACCAAATCATTACATAATGAAGTGCTTAGTACAGACAAGAGTACAAACAATCCCAAGTGTAGGTAATAATTAAAACTCATGTGACACCATCTCATTGTTAATTATAAATTTTTGTCTTGCATCTATTTGTTTATTCTTTTCATCAAAATCACCATACATATATAGTTCAATGATATAGGATCCGGGTCGGGTCGGGTCGGGTCGGGTTATTTTCAGGAATTCAAGAACCACTTTAAAATTATAGATTAAGTAGTGCAATAAATAAGTTTAAACTATTAGAGAGAAGAATCGTTCAATATGATATTTTTAACACTCTTTTATGTGCAAATCCTACACGTTAAATTCTTTTTTGAAAAATTGGGTCATTGATATTTGAACCCAAAACCTCTTCTTCGGCCTTACCTCATCTAAAAATTTAAATTGTTAGAGAGGAAAATCGTTTAATATTAATACATTTAAGTCCCTCAAATGATCTTTTTAAACATTAATTCAAGCTGAGACGAGTTCTAATTGGATCAAATTTGAGTCTGATTGACCCATTTAAAATACATAGATCCTAATTAAATTAGGATATTTTTTTTACCTCTAGGCCATCTTTGCTTTGAGTTATTAATTAGGATATCCCACTTAATCACCTTTAATTTTTTATTTACTTTATTTTGCACCAGTCCGGTATTAGTAGTTAAAGCCCGTTATTATAGCCGATTATGACTGAATTGTAATTTTAAAGTTATTTATACCACTTAAATTCTATCACACCAATTAAAAAAAGCCTTAGATAATTAGAATAATTTTGGATCCGGATTCGGATTCGGGTTCGGTGTGAGTCCAAATACCCGAGTAAAAAAGCGAGGTGAATATTTGGATCCTTGATCCAATTTACTCGCAAAAAAATTAATCAAAACATGCCCCATAAATGGGTTAGACATGTCTTTGACAAACACGGATCTGGATTCCGGATCCTCTCTCCACAAGACAATGTTCAGAGATTTGGGCATCAAATGCATTGGCAAGAATCTTGCCACCTCAAATATAGCTAAAAAGAAAAGGGCACTCAAATTATGATCACCCACATGAAGATTAATAATTATGAATCACCTCAATGAATCATATTGATGCCATTATCCAACTTTGCTAGTGTTCTGTTGTAAAAAATATTATATATATTTCCACTTTGTATAAATTTAACAATTTTATTTTGAAAAAACATCACGTTAGATAAATAAAGTTTTTTAGTTTATAAGGCACTCAAGTTTCTTATTTATGATCAACGTAGGACGTTTATGTATGTCATATATACGTTTAATATAAATTAAGTTTCTTAGTAATGAAATCATTTATATTATGATCCTAAATTTAATTAATCATGGGATTAATTGGAGACAAAGCATGTGGTTTTTGTACATGTACTAGGTTAATTAACTGTGGCCAGATTCCTTAGCTGGACATATATATATATTTATGTATCATGATGTCGCGCCCACATCATGAAAAACCAATCTCTCCACTGTAATACTTAATCATTGTATTATTAATATATATAGTTATAATTGAAGAATGTTCCTATGTTTATGATTATTCTTTTAACATAATTTGGTGGTAATAAAAGCTAGGAAATTATTGTTATTATTATTATTATTATTTTAAATATGATATCGACACGAACTGAAAAACACACGTATGTGCTAAAGTCGACACTAGTTTAATAAAATTTAAAGTTTTGGAGTTTAATAAGTGCATGTCGATTCAGCCAGCTGAATATTTTCATAATTATATATATTGTTATATGCTTCTCGATAAATTATTTATCAATTAAGGAGTCCAAATGAAATTCGTTTTCTTTTTTATTTTAAAGATAATTATATTCATATCTTCTTATCTATAGTTTATTTATATAAATTATTCATACTTAATTATAAAAATATTACTATTAGCTACAGTATTAGTAGCTATGGCTAAAAATCATAGTAAATGACTAGTATTAATTACTGTTAAATAAAATTTATACAAAAAATTAGCTTAGCTATCATAAAAAAATTATTAAGCCATGGCAAATGTTTTAGCCACACTCACAAAAACCATGGCCAACAACCGTTGCGTGACCGTGGTCAATAACTATTTGTTAGGCTATTTGTTATTAACCATGCTAATTAATCGTAGTTAAATGTTATAATTCTTCTAGTGTCTTTTGGAAAATTACCCATAAAAAACGTCGACGCTATTTACACAAATTATCCATACTTTTTGAAAAATAACTCATACATCTCGAAGAACGTCAACATTATTACACCAATGATCCCTGCTTTTTGGCTGTCGGTGGTGGTTTATATAATACACAAAAGACAATAATGATTTATGTAAATAAATCATAAATCAAGAATGTAAATATAATTATTTCTTTATTTTACTTTATTTAAAATTTTTATGGGTCTTGGAGGAATAATGTGTAATAATAATTTGAAAGGGAATATGTGTGTGTTTGTGTAATAAATTAATTAGTATAATGTTGGTGATGGGATGGGGTTGCCTGTTGCTTAAGCTACAAATCATTCGACGTAGAAATATAAAATATTCTCTTCCCTTTTTCTTACTCCATTTTACTTACATCATGATAATGCTTTCCATATTCTCTTACATGTTCACACTTTCCATAATTTTATTAAATTTTTCCCCTATTATTTTAGTATATATTTTTCCGAATTTCAAATAATTCATATTACAATAATAAATTATTATAACTTTATTTAGTCTTTCTTTTTTTTAAAAAAAAAACATTGTACCTATAAAATCATGGAAAAATTAAAATATATTATCCTACTTTTACATCTGATATTATCCTCAGGGGAAAAGAATAATATTACATATAAATATTTCAAAAAGATATTTTTTTTGGAATAAATTAATTATAATTACAATTAAATCATAATTTCAGTCACTACAATTATAACAATTAACATTCTAATCATCAGTATCGACTATCAAATATCAAAAACTAATAAAAAAACTACTGATAAAGTAATATATATATACATATACATATTAGTTGAATTTAAACATATGACCTTATAGTCAAAAGCCGTCACATTTGGTAACTAAACTAGGGCCCATCGCCACATTTTAAAAGATATTTGTGTTTTGTACTATGGCGTGCGAACTTTTTTTGAAATTTCTATTTTGCCCCTTAAAATATTTTCTTTTTCTATTTTTTCACTCCTTGATGTTTAAATAATTTTCTAGCAAGTATACTTTTTTTTATATATAGATTATAGTAATTAAAAAATGACTAAATTTTTTACATATTTTTTGTGGGTGTTTTCAAATTTTTTTTAAATACATCGATATATGTAAATAAACCAACATATTATGACATTATGTACATAATACATCAAAAGAAACAACACACCTATTATTAGTAGGCTAAATATTTAAATTTGTAGGACTCAAACTCGCGATTTTCTAATTGTAAAATCCAACATCACCACTAAATAAGGAATGATTGGTGGGTGTTTTCGAGTTTAGGATAAAAGGAAAAAATAAAAAAAAAAAAGAGGGTGGAGGTGGGATTAGATATAGGTCAGCATCAAAGGGAGTGTTTACTAATTTCCAGAATGAGAATGTGAAAAATCACCTGATATGTTTCTTTATTTCATTACAAGAAAATAAATTTCCGGGACACAATTAATTTTATTGTACGGTCTCTGATGTGACACAAACCCTTTTGTTCCAACTACAATTCCATTGGATTTGACATTTTCAAATTAATTTTTTTATAAAAAAACCCAATAATTATTAAAAAGAAAAGGGAATAACAATAACAAGAAGCATATTAAAAATGAGGAATTTCTTCCACATTATAGGCTACATACCCAATCTTGATTTCCAGCCACAAAAATAATTTGTGGCACCATGACTTGTCCACTCAACAAAATCAATTTAATTTTTATTGAATTTGCAAATATTTTTTTTTTAATTTCAAGAACAACATTATAATATTTAACTTTTTTTTATAGTATTCGAATATAAATTCAGAAAAAAATTGTACTTTTAGTTCCGTATAATAAAGAATGTTGCACTTTTGGTCTCATACTTTACGAGATTAACATTTTATATCTCGTCAAATTAAAAAACGTTGCGGTGGGATAACGGGTTGTTTTTTTTAATAATAATAAAATAAAAATGATTAGAAATTAAAATGTTAGATATTCAATAATAATAAATATATCAAAGTTGAAAAAACAAAGATAGGGGAGATGCATTGAGTATGTGGTGAGAAAATGGTGGGAACAATATCCAAGTTGACTTGTTGTGAGTTTTGGACATGAGGGGTTGGAGACTCCAAAAATCTACCAATATCTACTTTGGGAGAAACCAAAAAAATAAAAATAAAAAAAGAATGTGTCCCTTGTTAGATCTACAACCCTAGAAATGATGAAACAACATTTGTACCAACACACTTTCAAGAATTGGGTAAAACATGCAATGTTGTATTACCAATTTTAGCATAACATAATGTTATTCTTCTTCTTTATATATATACTATTTGTTCTGATAAGTCGATTCTGCATTCTATAATAAATAATTTTTTATATTTTAAAATAATTATAAATAAAAATAAATATATAAACCAATTATAAATTGTCATTTATGAGTGAACAATGTCTTTTTTTTATATATTAGTATAGATGTAATAAAAATTAAATATTTTGGTGAATGTATACTATGTGAAATATGTAAAAAAGTAATATGGGGTTTTTCTGGGTTTTCTTCATTTCTTTTTGAGAAGTAGAGTGCAATTATTTCACTTTATATAAGTTAGACTGAGAAAATATTGATTTAGTAAAGTGCACGCGTATTCAGATATTATAATAGAGATAGGAAAAAATACAAATGAATATCAAGAAAAGATTTATATGACTTGATACAAGTGTTTGTCTGCATAAATTGGATAAACGAATCAAGATGAAATTGATATTTTATTTTTAATAATATATTTGTGGATGGAGCCAATGTAGCACGAGTGGATGGGTTTTCACAATAGTTGAAAATTATATTGTTTTTGCTTTTATATATTTTTTTTTTT
>NC_026148.1:8829472-8947285 GCF_000512975.1 Sesamum indicum | reverse complement strand
TTTTTTTGGAGGGAATTGGGGGGGGGGGGGATAATATGGACAGTGAGCACCAAACAAGGTGGGGAAGGAGGGGGTGGGGCTATGATGGTTGCATTTCTCTGAAATGGGATTAATTAGGATGGGTACCCACTAACCACTTTGTCCTTTAACTACCTTTTAAACCTCTTCTACTTTTTTGCTTTCTCTTTGTATTATTTATTTATTTATTATTATTATGTTATACATTTTTGCATCATAATAGTAATAATAATAATTTTTATTTGTTATTGCTTTTCGAAGCTTTTTAAGGCCAACAAACTTTTGATTGTATGATTTCATTTTTTTTTTGCGGGACTATTTATTTGGATGGTTTTTGGTTGGATTTATTAATTATTGTGCGATATAGGATGTGGAAATAGCACAAACGTAGAGTTGGTACTGAAAATTATAATTTAAATTTAATTATGTCAAATTAATTTATTAATGTGCATTACAGTTGTCGTGATTAGTGTACAATCATAATTGTAACTGTAATTGATTCAGTATGGCAATATTTTTTGAGTCTTTTACTCATAAATTGTGTAAATTCTATTACATTTTCGATGAATAAATATTTTTAACTTAAAAATTTCCAAAATGACAAATATCTACTTCAACATAAAGTTAAAAAGGAAAAAGAATAGCAATAAATAGATTGGTGAGTTGGTGACAGCAGCAGCAGTAGTAGTAGCGTACAAAAGAGTTTTGAGGCCCAAAAACATAAGGAGATGTGGTTTTTGGTTTTGGATGAATTTGAGAGCTCTGACCCATAACTCTCTGCTCTCCTCTGCTCCCAATCTCCCATCATCACACCTTATAATCCCCAAATACAAGTACATATACCTTTCCCACACAAGGACCACTGCGTTTTTCTTTTTTTTTTTTTTCCCTCCTTTTTTAAGAAAAACGATAAACAAATAAATCTCAACAAATTTATAAATATACTACATATAATTTTGTCATATCAAAGGATGATTTGACTGCAAATGAAGTAGAGTTTGAGTAGCGAAGTTGAGATTCTATGGAGTTTGATTCCACCCATTTGTGGATTTTGGTCTATTTCATCGGTAGTTGTTTTGATTGGGGAGATTTGAATTGTGAAGGGAGAATTGTGGGTGTAGGGGTACATTACATATGATCCAAAGGGGTGATGATGAGGGTTTGGTGAAATCCAGGGAGTGTGTAATGGTAATAAGGGGTGAACAATTGGACCACACTAGGATATTGCAGAGTGGGTTGAGATAGAGTGGTCCTGTAATTGGATCATAATCATCAGTTAAAGTGTTTATTTCCTCTACTCACTGACAGTACCATCCCTCCTCTACTGTCCCTGCTCTGCTGTGCTGCCACCCAAGCCCCTTGTCAAATTTCTGTACCAGGTAAAATTATAGGAGAAACAAGTCACACAACATACGGACGTCCCTCTGTATTGTTGCGATCTGGAATTTGTTGCTGTATGTCAAGAGGAAAACAACGAGAATAAAATTGGACTTCGGGTGCAATAATTACTTACTCTACTGGGCCTTCATGTAAAGAGAGGCTGTTCTTGTATGATCTTCAAAAGTGGGGAAGCCCATAAGCTGAATGTTTAAAATGGCAAAATATCAATTGGCTCAGGCCCATTGTTTAAGTCATAAATGAACTGACACCAACTACAGAAGAGGTGCATATGCCATATGGCTTCTGCAAGAAATCCATGAGAAGAGATGAAGCAATGATTTACATTTCCTCGAATTTGGGTCATAATTTTGTGCATACTGGTCAACAAACATCGCAGCAGAAGTTTTTTGTTAAATTAGTATGTTGGCACCGGCTTGTACAAGATGAGAAGATGCAAGTCTATTTCGAACAATTTTAGCTGCTGCTATGCGACAAGGAGTTATAACTAAGTTGGGTGGAAGAATACAAAGCTAGCAACTGAGTTACAAAGAATTGCTATTTCATCTGTTGTGGAGGTGTTCCTGTGAGGGTCAGACAAAGTGCTCTGTTGGGTACTCATTTTCATATCCATTGTAATCGTAGTAGAGTCTCTCTCCCTTTTTGATGTCCCTGCTTGCAATCAAAAGAACACGGCATTCACCATTGACGTTGAACCTTACACATTTTACATTTTGCTTCTTCTTCCCACCCCTGCATCAGAAAACAACTTATCTTCAGCATAAATGACCCTTTGAATTCTTATATGTTGGAAGAAAAAGATGCAAATAACTTGACACTTGAAATCATACTAAGTTGTATGGAGTAGGAGTATAAACATACGGTATATGGTTGTTGATGCCATTGATAAACCGAGCAATGTTGCTGCGCTTATCTGGACAGATGACAAGACTTTTGGAAGGGTCAGCTGCTGTGAGAAGAGTCATCATGCTATCTCCATCATCATTTTCACGATTTTTCAGGTAGTCGACATCTCCAACATACTCTGTTATTATTGTTAAATCTCGTATGAATCTATCTGCTTCCACAGTAAACCTGGTTCAAGTTGGAAAAGAACACAATTAAAGCACTCTGCATTAACATCTTTGCAGTAATATAGAAATGAGAACAAAGGACACTGGAATACCCACCCTTCTCTTGGATCAAAAACAACCATTAGAGGTGGCCATTCTCCTCGTTCCATCATATTCTTGCAGAGATTCAATGTTTCTGCATCATCTTTTGATATAACCTAAAATTGTCCATCAAATGTTTGGTAATCAGACAGTGGAAATTAAGACTAACACTTTGAATAAAAAAGCAGCATCAACAGCATTTAATCTATGACAAAATGAGGCACTACATGTAGTATATAGCAGGAACCTCTAGGTTTGCACAGCTCAAATATTCTGAATTACAAGAATGAACTCATAATAAGGTTGACAAGTACATAGCATTAGGCTATATTACTCTCTCAAGAAGCCAATTTTGATTGAAGTTTGCTTACACTGTCTGACTCTAGTCTTCTCACGTTGAATAAAATCTTAACCCACAACCTTGATTCTAGACTATCTATAAGCATCAATATTGAAAAATCTACTTCTTACACAAAAAATTCATTAGATTTGCAATTGTGGAAATCATTAATTTGAACATACCTGCATGCCGTCTCTTTCAAGTACAGCACGGTTTGCTGATCTTGGAGCCATGCCTGTAACATAAGTCAGCTCGTTACTGAACTCTGTCCTAGTTGCTGTCAACGCTGTGGCTAAAGATGCCATCTGTTCTAATCTCCTAACAGGATCCTCAGTAGGATTGAAGGGCAACAACTTCCTCCTCTTCTTTGCCATTACTAGTCCACTATTTCGTTTTCTTCTCTTTCTACAATCTGAGGAGGCCAAATAGCAAAAACACCATTAAGTGACTGCATGATGATAATTGCACAAAAGTTTAGCCAAGACTAGCAGAAAACCAAGGAGGTCCCATCTACCTGGACTGAGCTTTTCGGCAGATTGTGTACACCTTTGAATGCGGAAAAAATCAACAATTTTGGTTTGGACAAGGGGAAAATCTGCAGTCCAAATTTACCAGGCTTAATATGACAGATGCTAAGACCAATACAAAGCTTGCATTAGAATATTCAACTATAGTGAAAGTTAAAGCAAATGCATTCACATATAGACAAGACACTTGAAAGAATACCATATTAACGTCACCACATAATACAATCTGCAGGACAGAACTTAAATCACAAATAGAAAGAACATTGACAAAAAACAATGAACCATGGTGATAAAACTAAATCGCATGAATTCCACAAGTATCTTAGGCTGCATTCGCATTGAATGATTTGGTAGTTAAGGAGTTCAAATTTATAAATACATTCAAATAACAAAATCTGTAGCATACATTTTAGCTATTCTTCTGAATCATTATGGTAAACTTCCATTTAATATCCTAAACACCATATCATTTCCTCAAATCCAAACACTGCATCCAACAGACCTTATTAGATATAAAGAATGGCCTAACCACATATACATAACACAAGTGCATGTACAAATGCTGAAAATTTACCTATACAAGTAGCAAGAACCCATAATCATATTGAACACACACAGACACACAACAATTTATATAGAAGTTTCTGGATATAAGAAATAACATAGCCACACCCATGATCCGATAAATATCAATACACAAGACAACTTGATACAATCAATTACCAGAAAATAACATAAATACAGATGTCTTATGATGCTATCAAACATTAACACAAATACTTCAGCAAATCAATCCCAAAAGCCAAAATAAAAAGGAAACTAGCAGGTCGACCCTATTCAGAAACCTCTAGTTCTCAGTTGTAGTCGAAATGTTTGCTTTTCACGTGAGAAAAACTTGAAATAGACATATAGGATCTTATATATACATACTGAAAATGATCCCGAAAAAAATCCCTGAAAATAAATAAAAATCAAGAACCGAGTAACATACTTGTAAGGTTTTTGTGATTAGAGCAAGAGGGGCAGAACCAGCGGCCTTTGGGCACAGCAACAAGAACTGGACGGAGGCAGAAGAGGTGGAATCCACGATCGCACCCATCACAGAGCAGAAGCTCAGACGGGCGCTCGCCCGACCCGCATTTCTCACAACACACATCGGTGTAGTCTTTCTCCCCTTCTTGCATCGATTTGGATCTTTTTCTGGATTCCGGCATTGGAGAAACTGGCTCTGGAGCTAGGGTTCTTCTTCTAAGTGACGGCATTTTTTGGCGGGGATGAATCTAACAGTGCTTGTATGCTAGAAAGAAAGAGAGAGAGAATTGGAGAAAGAAGGCCGCGGAGAATGAGGGTTTTTTATTGGCTGAAAGGCAAAAAAAAAACCGGGAATAGAAAACCTTTGGCGGGGGATTCAGTTTTCGCGGCTGAAATTGGGATTTTAGCGCCAATCCACGTGTCAATTCGTTAAGGGACTATTGGATTCATTAGGGTTGTTAATTGTAATAAAGAACCATGATTAAGATTAAAAATTAATTTATAGATTCATTAATTATATTATGGACATTCACAGTTAAATAAATTGACCAAAATAAAAAATTTAGTAAAAATCAAAATCAAATAAAATAATTCAATTTAGTAGTCAGTTTTTTCTTTTGAAAGAATAATTCATTAATTCGATTCAATTTTGAATTTTAGTGTTGACTTATCAAAAAGTAAAGAAATATCAAAATATTATTCTTTATGTACATATTTATCACTTATTAAAAATAAATAGTAAGTGTAATTACGAATTTTAATATTTAATTTAATCATTTTCATATTTTTCATGAATACTTTAATTTATAAAATATCGAAATTAAAAAATTAATAATTTGGTATTCAGTACTATTTTGACGTAATAAATTTCAATTTTACTAAATGAATAGAATAATACGCTCAATTTAATTGTTAAACCTCGGCTGGAAGTAATAAGAAATTAATGAAAAATGACTGGAATTAAATATTAAATTTCATAACTAGGTTTCTTGCTTAATTTAATCTTTTATTTTATTACATATAATCGACCGTCGATAACACCGTCATATTATTTTTCAAATATAGCAATTGTACACTTAATTATATAATTTTAAAAAATAATTAAAATTATATAATTTTTAACAGTGACTGTACGTCATTTTAGCACCGCTATACAAATTCATTCATTATGACGGAAACTTTTAGTTATTTTGTTTATCTTATTAAATGTGACTTGTTGACTTACATTCATATTTTTTTATTTATAATATATTTTTATAATATGAAAGATTATCTATAATTTATATTAATATAAAAAGGAAAGTCACTTCATACTCATAAATAGTGATTTAATGCACCGCTGCATTAAATTTTTGTGAAGTCAAAGATGTTCTTCACAAAATAACTAATTTTTTTTCTTTCTTTTTATTAATGCAATGTACTAATTTATATATTATATTCTTATTTATAATATATTTTTAAAAATATAAAATATTATTATTTATGTGCACATAGCAACGGCGTGCCATGGTGGCTAATATTATAAATAAAAAGAGGTGTTGTAGACACAAATCTGCAGTTTTTAACAATGTTGTACTAATTTTTTTTTTTAATAACAAAAGTATCATTTAACAGATAAGATAACTAATTTATTTAATTTCTCAAATTTTATATTAATTTATTATCTAATTAGTATTTTTTATTTTTATTTATAATATATTTTATAAAATAAAAATATATTACAAATATAAATATAACGTGCTACAATGATTAATTTATTACATGCATATGACTACGGTGTACCACGATGACTAATGTATAAAGAAATAAATCAATTTAATTAATGTGCGGCAAGTTGACAGTCCTATATCATTAGGCCCAATCAGAGCAGCCCAATAAGCCCAATACCAACAAAAAATAAATCAAACTCGTCCAGTTTCATTTGCGATATTTACCAATTGATGGAACCCACGATCCGGAACCATGCGCTCGCCGTCCACCTCGTCACATCCAATAACTCGCCCGAGTTCACTCACCTCAATTACGCGTTGACTCACTCCTCGGTCATCGGGCTCGACGCTGAATGGAAGCCCAACCGCCACGCGTCCACCTTCCCCACCGTCTCCCTCCTCCAAATCGCCTGCGGACTCGTCAACTCGGACGAGTCGCCGGTTTTTCTACTCGATCTCCAAGCGATTCCTCTGCCATCGGTGTACGAGTTGTTGAGAGGAGTGTTTGTGTCGCCTGATGTTGTAAAGCTGGGGTTTAGATTTAAGCAGGATTTGGTTTATTTATCCTCCACCTTTTGTGAGCAAGGCTGCAATCCTGGTTTTGACAGAGTAAGCGACGAGACAATTTTTGAGAAATTCTCGCAATTTCTCTGTTTTTTTTTTCGGTATTGAATTGTCATCATGCTTCATGTTCATTCCTAGAAAGTGTCGGATAATGGTCGGATTAGAGAATTAATGCATTCGTTAGGTTTGAGAGAGCTAACTAACTATGAGCGCTTGTTATTTTTTCATTTTGTTACATAATTAGCTAAATATGAGCTGTAATGAGTGGAATTATACAAAATTCAGTAGGTGTTTTAACTTGATTTCATGTCTGATTTGCTCTCGCCGATAAATATATATTAGAGAGGATTACCGGTGATATTTCTGAGCTGCATTGAGGGGAAATATAATAGAATTTACTCAATGGCTTAGGTTTTTATATTAATTTGCAGTAGTTTAGGCTGTGCGGTTCATGATCATGGAAAAAGTTTCATGAGTAAGCTGATTTGTAGTTTTGGATTTCTACAATTATTTTGTGATTAATTAAATTATCTGGTATAGGTGGAACCCTTTATGGACATTACTGCCGTATACCACTATCTACAACCGAAACAACCAGGACGAAGGATATCGAAACAGAACAAGAGTTTGGCAACAATTTGCAACGAAGTTTTAGGCATTTCACTCTCCAAGGTTTGTATTTATCGATAATTAAAGACATATTACATCACAACATCTTGAAAGCACTCAAATGTGTCCTAATTTAGATTTATGAAGCAGAGGTTAATATGGTATGAGACTTTTGTTTTTGTATTTTGTTCAGGAACTTCAGTGCAGTGACTGGTCCCTGCGTCCTCTAACAGAAGAGCAGAAGATATATGCAGCAGCAGATGCTCACTGTTTGATTGAGATATTCAATGTATTCCATGCCAAGGTTGTTAGAGAAGGTTGAAGTTCTTTAAATCCAATTAAAAGTGGATGTAAAGACTTTATTCCACTAGCTTACTTGAATTGAAAAGTTTGTAGAAGTCTTTTTGTTTTGGTGCCCTACTAGACATGCTTCCATCTTCCAGCTGCTTGGGTGGGCACCGTTGCTTTCCTTCTAAACCTAAGTGCTACAAGTTGTTCTTTCACTTTTTCAGAGAAAAATCATCTGAAACAATGTTAAAAAGTAATGGTATAACTTTTATATAATTACAGAATATTTACTGTTCTTCGTGTTAATCGTAATGAGACTAATTAATTTGATTGTCTTTGATGTTCAATGCAGGAAATTCTTCACAGAATCGGAGTAAGCATTTGCCCTTTGATTTTAATCCTGGTTTGAAGCAGATAGCTGAGATATCAAATGGGTGTAACATGGTGACAAGAACCAAATTTTGTGAAGCTTCAAATATGATCCGCTTAACTATGCCTGAATTACATAGTAGCATAGAGATCACTGAGGAGGTAGATTCCATGAAGTCATGTAAAATTACTGAAAAAGCAGACAGTAGCATCTTATGGATTGGCAAGAAGTACGGTGACAAAATCTTGTTAAAGGACACTGACAGAAAGCCAAAAACATCCAAAAAGAAAACTAAAAGGACATCTGATGGATCAGTGTATAAACAAAAGACCCATGAAATTCTGGAAGATTGGCAAGGCCCTCCTCCATGGGATCCATCCTTGGGAGGTGATGGATGCCCCAAGTTTTTGTGTGATGTGATGGTATGTTTAATCAGATATTACTATTTAATGGCTCACATTACAGTTGGATATTCACACCAACTAACTTTTCGATAATGGTTTCTAAGATTTGGACCCTCTTGTTTATGAACTGTGTGTTTGATGTCAAAACCTCTCAGGTTGAAGGCTTGGCCAAGCATTTGCGTTGTGTTGGGATTGATGCTGCAATACCATACTCTAAGAAGCCTGAAGCAAGGTGCATTCTAGTAAATAGCTTCATACAGTACTGTGTGTTTGAATGTTAGAACTCATAAACATCTTCTTGTTTTTATTTTCTAAAGAGGTGAAGCTTGCTTTATGAAAGCGTTTCATTCTTTTTTTTCTTCAGGGATCTAATAGACCAAACCCGGAAGGAGAAGAGAGTGCTCTTAACACGGGATGCCAAGCTTCTGAGACATGAATATTTGATAAAGAATCAAATATACAGGATCAAAAGTCTCCTGAAAAATGACCAGCTACTTGAGGTAACTCTTACCTTTGATCATTTGCTTAATTGTTTGACGTCCAACCAGGTCTTCGTGGCATGTATTCACTGAGTTTCCTTATTGTTTCCAAGCCTCATCCCCCTGGAAGAAAACCTAAATTACTAGCTAGTAACAATTGGGTTATTGTTGACACTATTTATCTACTTGGCGCTGAAATTGAGTTGGTGCAGGTAATTGAAACATTTCAGCTTAAAATTTCTGAGGGTCAACTCATGTCGAGATGTACTAAATGTAACGGGAGATTCATCCAGAAACCTCTAACAACTGAAGAAGCCGTTGAAGCTGCTAAGGGATTTCAAGTGATTCCTAGCTGCTTGTTTAACAAAAATCTGGAATTTTGGCAGTGTATGGACTGCAATCAGCTTTACTGGGAGGTAGGCCTCTATTACTTTCTTGTGTCAATCTACACTTCTTGAGAAGTTTTCTTCTTTCCTCATTACCCTTGTGAGAATTGTTGGAAAGCGCTTCTGACATGTTCAATTTATGCCCCTATGATCTATACAGGGAACCCAGTATCACAATGCAGTCCAGAAGTTCATTGATGTATGCAAGCTAAATGAGCAACCTTAAGGTGATCATATATGGCAAATGTCAAGAAAAAGTTGGCGATGCAGTAGTTCTTGAGGGTAAAAAATAATTATCGCGATTTTTTTCTCTCTTTACTATTATGATTTATCCTCCCTGCAATATGTTATCCCAAAAGCGTGCTTCGTTTGAACCCCCCAACCACCACTGGAAAAGATGTGTATTAAACATTACATGCTTCAACCTGTTGTAAAATAATTTTGTTCTGTATCTTGAACTTGCTGGAGTTTGTGTTTTCTTCCTGTCTCCAGAGTCATGAGAAGCAAATCCCAGGTTTTCAATCTGGTATTGTATGCCTCCTCCATTTCCTTTCCTTATACATGTAGCTTGAACAAGAGTGTGACCAACTAGAAATCTCTAAGCAGGTCTTGCTTCTGCTTCTTCATACAGAGTTTCGTATTGAGATTCCTACCGAGATTGCAACCTCACTGTTTTACTTTATGAATCAAATTTTCATATAAATACTAACAACCCAATTAACTATTTTCATCTCTTAACTCTCTTTAAATTGAATACTATTTAAGTATAATTTGATCTGCTGTGGTTGATTTCCAAATCAGAATTGCCCTTTATACTTAGCCAAGTTAGGTGGCGAAGGCATGGAACAGACCGGCAATGGATATACTGAGAGTCACAGGTAATCACTTCAAAAGTAGTTGATGTCTAAAGTGACCCATAGGGAAAGTTGGTTTGACATGGGTATCACATCCGATGTTTGAGCTCATTTTGCCGGGTTAATTGTGAACAAGACATTATGGTGATAATTCGTACTAATTTTTGGACTGTGGGGCCTTCTCTCTGTGCCCGCAATGTACGGTTTAGCATCATAATTTTGGTTTCATAGCTATAATTAATTAATTCATCCAATACGCCTATAAACTATAATAAACTCTTGATATAACTTTGACTTGAGAAACTTCTGTCTACTGCATTCCTTTGCTTTTTGCCTTGGGCCCTCAAAGCACTAACACTTTCTTTTAATTTATTCTTTTCAAATTTATGGCAAGAATGAATTAGGATGACTAATAAATTTTTATTTTATTTTTATTTTTTCATCTCTATATATATAGATGCGTCTAGATATAATATTAATGCATTTATTATCGATTGAATAAATTCGTCATTTGTCCATGTGAATGCTTGCCCCATGAGTTGTGAATCATTAGATTAACATATTATGATGAGATTGTGTGTGTGATCTAATGATGTATAATTTATGTGGAGCGGCATCACCAAGCCTGAATATAGATGTGTGAGGATATAATGCTAATGCATTTATTCTGGATAGGGGAAATTCGTTGTTGTTCATGTGAATGCATCTCCCCTTCAGTTGTAAATCATTGGATTAATGTACGATACTGTTACTATATGTAATTCAACAATTAATAACGTATGTGGATTGGCATCACCAAACCTGATGATAATTAATTGATTGAGAATTAACAAAAAAAAACAATAAACAATACAAAGTGAAAAAGTGGGAAAACGTATAGATACGAATGACTTTAAGGCTTAAAATGGTATTTAATAGTAATAGTGAGAAAACAAGTTTGAAGGATTTGAGATTTAGGTATATAATAAAGAACACATGGTAGCAATTTTCTAGCAAGTTGAATGTGAGTGTGGGGCTGAAATAAGAGCACTGAGATTTTGGTCCAAAATGATGGGCCCACCATGAAAATGTTGTAGTTGTAGTAGTAGTAGTAGGATGTAATAAATATAGGCTTTTTAGAGCAGTCTCAGCAATTGTTGCCTTTGAGCAAAAAGCGACTTGTTTTGTAAAACAAGTACTACCTAACCTTTTTTCTCTGCCTTTGTACAAAAAGAAAGCGAAAATGAGTTTGTTTTGTCAATTTGAAAAAAAAAAAAAGAAAAAGTGATGTTTTCTTGCTTTATCTTTCATCGACATACTCTCATATTTCACATTCAACCATTCTTTCGTCTTTCAACCTCAGTCATAAAATCATATTTTAGTATTCACTACTTATGATTACTCGAAAAATTTAATGGTCGCAATTTCTTCTTTTGTGGTAAAATTTCATCGACTTCCGTTGATGTCATGTTTAATTTTACAAAAAATATATACTTTTTTATAAAATTATAAATATACCTTTTGGAAAGGTATTATTATAATGTACCCAAGACGTATTTGTATAAAATTTTGTCTGTATTATAATTTTTGATACGGGTAATTTCTAAAAATAAAAAATAAAGAAAGAAAAACTTGAATACAGACAAGTATATATTGAGACGGTGCAGTTATTTTGGTAGTGCGTTGGAAATGCAAAGTGATGTAAATTCCGGGATGCAATTCAGACGCAAGCAAAAGGAAGTTGTCCGGGCAGGAGGAGGTGGAGGGCTCCGCCGCCGACACATGCCTCCACACAACCGTCAATCTTGGATTTGACGGACCAGATTTGTTGTTCCTTGCATCATCCCATCCCATGCGTCTCCTCACGTTTCGCCTTCTGATTGGCCACAAATGGGACTCGGCCTATGGTTTCCTGCCTCGTCGATTCTCTGTCTTTTTTTTACTTTTTAGCTAAAGGTGAGGCGGTTAAAGGAGTAATTACCACGAAGTAGCATTGCGTAAGGAATTTTTGGGGGTTGCGTAGGTAGGAAAGACCATACATTTTAGGGTAAATTACGACTATTTTTCATATAATTCTCAATATTTATTTTTAATATAATTATAAATATATTTATATTTTTTAAAAAAATATAATTTTTTAAATAAAAAATGATGAAATAGACACTACTATTTTATTTACTGAAATATTTAAAAAAATATAAAAAGAATTGAAGGTTGCTCAAATAAATAATCCATAAGAAATATTTGTCGATAAAAAATATGCTATTTTTTTAAGAAAAATATAAAAAATTTTAATTTATAATCTAAAAGAGAATATTTGACCAGATTATCACAAAAATTAAATAAAAATCTGATAGAATGAGTTTGTTGTTAGATAGATGTTAAAATCAATAAAATATTTATAATTTCTCAAATAATAAAAAATATATTTATAATTATACAGGAAAATAATTGTAATTTAATATGGATATATTCATAATTATTTTTTTTTTGGGAAAAAAAGTAATAAATGGGAGAAGTTTAGTCAAAATGAAAGATTATATTCTATTTGGAGGAATCTACTTTTATTATTACTATATATCATTATTACCTTGGATAAATTAATTAATTAATTAATGCCGTATATTAATTCAACCCCTGATTTTAAATTAATATTGAAAATTTAGAATATAAGTTATATCACTCACTCAACTTTAAGGTTGATTGACTAAAAATAATAAAAAAAAAAATTATTTGAACTCGACTCATGTTTAATTTTATTTGAGTCCGATTCATCCTTTGACTGCCCCTAAGCAGCAGTTCATTCTTTTAGCTATATCACTCTTTGAAATTGTGGGTGTCTCCTTAGCTCTTCATTAGAACAAAAGAAATTTACAACTGGACTATTTTCATTTTCAAGTTATTTTCGAGACAAGTCAAAACATATTCAATATTTGCCATCATTTAAAAACACCTTATTTAGGTGTTTTTAACTGTTTTAGCATAAATACATACATATATATATATACATAAATATATAAAAAAAACACATGATTTGACAATGAATAGTAATTTTTGTCTCCCAAAACACAACATTAAATATATAATACTTATTTTAAATTATCTCAAAAAACAAATCCAAATATACATACTATCTTTAGGTAATTTGTGTTTTGAGGTAATTTAAATATATTTTAAAATAAGTGGTGTATGTTTGATGTTGAGATTTAAGAGACAAAAATCACTATTTATTGTCAAATCATATCTTTTGTATATATCTTTTTATATATAAATATGTATATATATAAATATTGTATTTTTTGGAGACAAAAATTACTGTTTATTGTCAAATCATGTCTCTTTTATATTATATATATAAGTGGGTATATATATTATATATAAAAAGTTGATAAACAAAAAAACACACGTAAAAACAAAAACAAACATTGAGTATGTTTTATCTTATATTAAAAAATGCAGTAATATAAAACCAAACAAAGGATTAGAGTTTTTGTGTAACGTATTTAATTAATACGTCGCCATACAAATATATATTACTAATTACATGCATGAGAGTAGAGTAGCTGCTGATTCTCTTATTTTTTTCTTTCCACAACGCCATTAGTACTGTTTGATGAACACAAAAATAAAAGTAAAAGAAAATTATAAATATAATTTACCACTTTATATTTGTAATATTCTATGCAACTGCATATCTAATGATTTTGATCATGTGGATAAATATATCAAATTTTATTTTAAAAATAAGCTTTAAAAATAATTAAATAAATAAAATATCATAACTTATAAGATATTAAATTATTTATATCATAACAATGGTAGAAAAAAATTATCAAATTATTTGAACAGAATCATATAAATAATATTTTTTGGTTGGAATGATATGCTAAATGTAAAATAATAACACGCACATATACAAACATCTTATAAAATAATCTAAAAAAAACTTAGAAATTCAACCAATCAGCGGACGCCCTCTCATCTGAGCATGCACATGCATGAAGCAACCTTTGCGAAATTAAAACGCATATCTCTAAACAAAACAGAGGAAATCAAATGCCAAGAAAATGTTCCCCAGAAAAAAGAAATATATATATATATAAAATATTACGTTTCATATATATATATAATAAAATTGAAAAACAAAAGTAGAAAAACATGTTGGAAGAAGTGTGGTAATTGGCAATAATATGGGATTAATATAAAAGAATTAATGAAAAAAAATTACGCTACAACAAAATAACTCAATAACTAATTAAGCAACAAAGATACTTATTAACGAACTTAACAATAAATTATTTAAAATATTATTAAATAATATAAATTAACAATAAAAAATTTACTTATGAATTAATTCCACGCTAAATATTGCATTTTTTCGAAGTTGTTGATTCATTTTCTTATTAGTGTTAGATATTGGGAAATGGACAGAGAGATGCAATTGCAGGTTTGCCACTAGCAGCGCGGGGGGCAGAGGCACATATTAACATATGCAACCGCCAAACACAACCTCTTCAGGTTGCTTTCTTTGCTTTAAGACCAACCTGCTCTAAAGTGCCCTCATTTTCCTCTCTTTCAACTCTCTCTCTCTCTCTCTCTCTCTCACTCACACCTTTTCCTTTTCTCTCTCTCTCTCTCTCTCTCTTTCTTGTGCTATGGATACTGCTCAGTGGCCACAGGTAAAGCAAAAAAAAACCAACAAACATGTTTTAATTTCTCTCTTTCATCATATCATGACAACATCTTTCTAGGGTTGTGGATTTTAATGGTCTTAATTTTGTTTTTATCTTCTTCTTTTTCTTCTCTTGGCTTTGGGTTTTGCAAAAGAATATAAAGGTAATGACTTTACCTTACCTTGCCCAGCTGATGAAGAGATACTCTTTCAGATGAGATGAGATGATCATAAACCCCACACCCTTTTCTTGCTTTCATCTTTATGGAAAATACATACTACTCCTCATGCATCTACCCCTCTTTACTTTTTTCCTTTCCCATTCCCACCACCTGCAAAAAATTGAAAAAAGGTTTGATCATCAGAACTAAATAAAAGGTGTTTAATTTGTTGGTTTTGCTTTGTTTCATGCTGTAATTTTGTTGTTTTCTTGTTTGTTTGCTGTTGCTTGCTCTCTTATGCTGATTAAAGAAGCTTTTCAGTAGTGATATGATTCTTTTTATTGATCTTCTTCTGATGATCACATATCATATATGTATATATATATATATCATGCTCTGATGTGTTGTACCTTTATTGATGATGATGATCATCAGGGTATTGGAGTAGCTAATGTAAAAGCAGTAGTTGATCATCATCAAAACCCAAGGCCTGCAGGAGGCACAGATCAAAAGAAGCCTAGGCCACAAAAAGAACAAGCTTTGAACTGTCCAAGATGCAGTTCTACCAACACAAAGTTCTGTTACTACAACAATTACAGTCTGTCTCAGCCAAGATACTTTTGCAAGACTTGCAGAAGGTATTGGACTGAAGGGGGTTCCTTGAGGAATGTTCCTGTGGGTGGAGGTTCAAGAAAGAACAAAAGATCTTCTTCTTCTACCACTTCTGCTCATGTTTCCACCAGTATTAATTCTTCTGGATCATCAAAGAAAGTGCTCCCAGATCTCACCCCACCAAATTTTTCACCTCATCAAAACCCTAAGATCCATGAAGGGCAAGACCTAAATTTAGCTTACAACCCATCCCATTTGATCAATGGGGTGTCTGAATTTCATGTTGCTTTGCCATTTGGGCTCGACACTAAAAATCTCAACATCAACCCTCAAACTCAAAACCCCTCTTCTCATCATCTCCCAGTGATGGAGTTTCTCAAGAGTAGTACAACAGCAACTGCAGGGAATATGAGCTCAAGAGGACTGATGAGTTCTTTCATGTCTATCCCAGTTTCTGACTGCTCCAACTCAGTCTACTCATCATCCGCTTTTCCTGTGCATGAATTCAAACCAAGCTTGGGGTTTTCACTAGATGGGCTTGATCAGAGTGGGTATAACACAAATGGGCTTGAAGATCACTCGAACCCATCATCAAGAATTCTATTCCCGTTTGAGGAATTGAAGACAGTTTCAAGCAATGAATTTGAGCAGGATAGATCAGGACAAGGAGGAGACTCAAATGGGTACTGGAATGGGATGCTGGCTGGAGGTTCATGGTGAAAATAGTGATCATCATCATCAGTCACTTTTGGGAGTGTGTGTTTCTTTGTTCTTGTTATAAATTTGCCTTTTGTTCTTGAAATTAGTATGATATATCAGAAGAACTAACAGATAGGTTTTTTCCCACTTGTTCAATATTCCTTGTTTCTTTCTTTGTGAAATTCCCACTTAAATTGCTTCTTTCTTGGTGTTTGGTTTTCTATCTTCTTTGCTGTTTGCCAGATTTGCTTCTGTCTTGTCAAACTGTAAATCCCTGAATATATTTTTCTTTCTTCTTTTCTTTTCATGTTAACTTTTTCCAAAAGCTGAAAAATGAACTTCTGCTTTTGTTGTTCAGGCTGCTTTATTCACAGCTACTACTTATACATGGTGTGTGTGTACATATCTTAGCCTCTTGCATGAATCCTCATGGTCATGTCCTAACTTATTACAAAAGAATTCTGTTAATTAATGAATTTCTAGTTGTCCCAGAAAGATTTTTATTGTACTTGTTGTTTTTTTAATGAAACAATTATGGGCTAATGCCTATGCTTTAGTCTATTGGTTTAGTGGGATTGATGATTGATTACACCAAGACACACACTTAATAGTTGTATATATATATAATTAATTGAGTTGTTGTCTCCAAAGTAAGTTGCAGTAATGGCTGTATCTATACATATATATATGGGATTTCATTTCATTTTCAGTCAATCTCATCTCAGTTGCTTAGTTTTTCTTAGGCTAACAGTTGAGGAAGTGTCAGATGTTATCACTGCGTTTTAAGATTCTTTCCAACTATTAGAGAGAATTCATTCATAAAAAGTATGTATGTATGTATGTATGTATGTATAGATCTCCATATAGAAAAAAAATAAATAATTGGTAAGGAAGGTATTGGGGCATGATTCATGTTCATTGCTTTACAGCACATGGTAACCACTCCCACTCATCACCATTCTATGTTTGATTAAGGGATAATAACGCATATATATACCACAATATGACTTTACAAGTGTGTAAGTAGAGACCTCCACACTGAAATATGGGATGTCATGGGTTCGAGGTATGAATATTTTTTTCATTTTATATGTCTGTTTATTCTAATTAATATGAATTATTATAATTTATTTGTTATTGTTAGTCATGAATGAATTGAGATATTGTTCAATATATCGAGATAAATTATTGTAATTTATTTATTATATATTATTAGTTTAAAAAAAAAAAAGGAGACCTCCCCCATCCCCTATATATTATGAAAAATTTCTTGGTGATTTTCACAATTTCTTTTTCTTAGTTAAGGAAATCACAAATAGTTCTGATATACTAATTAAAGTGGTATTTTCAAGTTATAAAATTTGTATAAGTGACATGTATTTGAACCCACGATAATGATACAATATAACGGGCAAAATTGTAATTTTAATCATATATATGTTAGGGGATGGTAATTTTTGTTCTATAATTAATGCATTGGCCGTTTTTTCTCTACAATTTATGATTTTGTGGTAATTTCAGTGGTTTCGGTTAAAATCAATTTGGAATTTTTGGGAAGTGGAGAGTTTTTTTCAAATGGTAATTATAGTCCCCAAGGGAGAATTCGGCACAACTGTTTGTGTGGCGATCATTTCTAGCATTTTGGGAAATACTGAAGACATTTTCAGTTGCAAATTGAAGAAGAAAGGCTAAGAAGTTTTCATTCTCCTCCAAAATGACTAGAGATGGTTACCACTTAAGCTGTCATGTCCAATTTTCTTGCACATTTGGAAAAAAAAAATCTCTTATTGCTTTAGCGGGTTTTGAGTATATTTTTATTGAAATGACTGTAGTTCTCACAAATTCATAAATTTAATGACTAAAATTGCTACTACTTTAATTATTTAACGACGGGTGCCGTTCTTTAATGTATAGGGTAGAGTTATAATTTTGTCCAATATAATTTAAAATAGGAGATTAGAATAAACTGAGAATCGAGGATTGAAGAGACCTCGATATGATGTGAGACAACAAATGTGAGAGTCGGTGAAAAAAATCACTATATAAAATTGTGACATGTACCTCACATTAATCAAAATTCGTGAAATAAACAATGATAAAAAAGTATATTGAAATTTGGTGTAGTTATATACAAAATAAAAATTATAATATGCAAATATTATTATTGACATTAATTAAAAAAAATTATATCTAATAAACACAAATGTAAAAATAATGGATGACATTTACAGGTAGCAATAGCAGCAAATGGGAAACCTAACTTGACTCAGTCGTCCACCACATTCATTCTTTTGCATTGTTTGGGTTTGGGGAGAAGATAGAGAAATGAGAAATGAGAAATGAGAGATGAGAAATTGAGAAATTGAAAAAATAAAAGGGGGGGCCCACAAACATTCTCCTCCGGCAAGCGTGCTCCTGCTCCAGCTCCAGGATAATCCTTCCTCCACTCACCTAAATCCCCTCTCCCGCGGGTCCCACCACTTCTTCTTATTTATTATATTATTTGGAATTCAATTTGACGCTGCGACAACTCTGTATATATATATTATATACTAAATTTATTTATTCACACACACACACACACACACACTTATGCGGTACAGAACACCGCACATAACCACCACAACAAAAATAAAAAAAAAATAGAGTATTATATAATGTCCCGTTACTTCATAATAATAATTTCAACAATTACCCTTTATTCTTCCCCAAATTCTATATTACTCTATGTATTTTCAAAAATTAGTTATTTTTTTTTTGTATTTTAAAAATAAATAACAAAAAAGTTCTTTATTTTCTTAAATATAAAAACTTGCCCTCACCGTTAATTGAGCTATTGGTGTTAAATATTTTAGCAAAGGACCATTATGTCATTACCAATTATATATTATTTTTATTTTTTTTATTATATAACAACCGTAAAATTTAATTAATACATCTCAATCGTTAAATTTAAGTTATAAAGGGGTAGAATTTAATTAATATTAATATATATTATATCTGTAGTTATAAAATATAAATTATTATCTAAAAAAACTGCTAAAATTAATCCCACCCCCTCCCCTTCACCCGCTGGCCGCTGCCCACCCGACCCCCTTCACTCACCGCCCACCCCACCCTTACCCCACCCCTCGCACCGCCCAACACAGAGGGGGACGGCGTCAATATGGGCATGGGCAATAGCAACTACAGGGGTCATCCGTAGGTGATTTGGGCGACCGTCGGGAAGTTGCGTCGCCGTCGTTCAATTTTTTTTAATAAATTTAAAAATATATTTAATAAAAAGAAAAATTGAGTTAAAATTTGAATTTTATATACTAGTCATTTAAATTTAAATTATTTATAACATATTTATTAAAATATATCTAAATTAGTTAATAAAATATTATTATTATTGCATTATCATTTACATTGATATAATATTTAAATTTTAAAAAATGAATTTAGTGTACTATTTTTTGTAATGTGATTTTAATTTAATTTTTAATTTAAATATAAATTTAAAAAATATTTTTTGTATTTTGAAATTTAAATAAATTCATTTAAAAATATAATTATTTACTTTTTAGAAGGGATAAAATGATAAAAAAAAATAAATTAAAAATAAAATTAGAACAAGTGTATTTGATTAGGATAATTTTAAACACAATATAGGGATATTTTTATCGATTTACAGCAAAGATATATCAAAATCTGCAAAAAAATCATCCACACCGGTGAGTGCACTTGACCTTCCGTTAGCTTTTAAAGGAAGGGGGATTTTAGGCAGGGTTTTAGAAATAAGGAGTTCTTTTTGTTTATTTTTAAAACATGAGAAGATTTTTAGCTGACTTTTGAAAACACATAGGTTAATATACAATTTGACCTCTATTCTTTTAAGCACTATTTCCATTTATTCGTTGCGTTATAAATTTTAATTATCATAAAAATTAATAATATATTGATTATCAGAATTAATAGAAATTTAGGATTAATTGGTAATTACCACTAAAAAAGACACAAATTTTGGTCGCAAATGGTTTCAGATTAATTATTTTTTTTTTGTTGTAAATTATATTCCATCATACTTCATTCAACATGCATAAATTAGGTGTCTAAAATAATATTATGTATTTTGTTTGAATAAAATTTCATACACATAAGTTATTTATATTAAATAAAAATAAGATGAAAAAACTCTACAACAAAAATTTGGATTGGAAATAGTTTAACAATTTTATGAAGCCCTAAAAGTGTATTAGTTGTAGAGTGGGAGGAGTTTCTTCTAGTTGTAGTTCTACCCAAGAAATGGACATGTCTAATGCTGATTGCTGACGATGACGCCACTTTCTTGTTTTTGTTGCTATTTTATGGGACAAAATGTATGAAATCCTTTTGTGTTTTAAAAAATATGTAAAAAGTGCCTTCTTATTTTTAGAATATGCTAAAAATTCCCTCCTATTTTGTTTTAGTCAGCAAAAAACTCTCATTCTGTTAGCAACTAACGGGAAGTGGAGGAGACGCGTGGCTGCTGCGTTTGATAGTCATTTTCTGCGATTTAGGTTTATATTTAATGATACTTTGGGCTTAAATACCCCTCTATGGGTCTATATAATATACAAAGAGCTTTTTGGCTTATTTTGTATCTTCTTTTTGTCATTTCAAACCCTAAAAAATAAGTATTAAATTTTGCTATATTAAATTTAAATTAAAATATTAAATTATATTTAATTTATTAAATATTAAATATCTTTGGGGAGTGTTGTTAAAAATATTATATTTTTTTTCTTATAAGTACAAAATTATTTATATAAGAATATTAAATGCGCAATAAAATTTAAAATTTATGTAAATTTTTTGCTAACGTCGATATTTTTTGTTCAAACCTAACAAAAATGGAGTCAGATGTAAGCAATGAATTTTTGGAGGAGCGTAAGTGTAATTTTAAAACTTATTTGGAGAAAGATATAATTTTACATTTTTAGATTTGGTCTATATATACTTAACCCTAAATTTATTTTAATATTTAATATAATGATAAGATATTTTAACTAATCTCTTTTTTTTTGTTATTTACAAATAGTGTTTATTTTAGTATATTTTGTATTATTAAAATGATTCAACAACTAAAAATCAATCGGTTCTAACTCAACAATTGCAGTTTCTGCTCTGAACCGGTTAGTATCAGTGCCAAGGACACAAAAATATTATATTTTACAATTTTAATAAAATTAAACATCATAAACCAAGTGTTTTTACAATTACACTTGTAAATTTTTAATTTATATAAAAATTTATTGCCCTTGGATTTACTTACGTTTTTTTTAAGTATATAAACTAAAGAATGAAGTATATGTCCTTATGCCACTATTGTAGCACCCTCTAACAACACTATGACTATATCTCTCCTAAATATCATACTTAAAATAAATCATATTTATATATGTAATTGTGCATATAATGCAATCCCTGCGGAGTATATACACACACACACACACGTAATCCCACCATCACCACAAGCACAATTGACTCTCCATTCACAAGATTATATATACATATAAAACATAACAAAATAAAGTTTTTATAATTAGTTTGCCACATCACCCATATTTTATGACTTTATACATTCCAATAACGTGATTTTTATTTTTACTACTGACTATGAAGAAAACTGCATACTGGCTCGACCTGACTAAAATGTAAGGTTTGGACTTAGCCCTCGCTGGGCAAAATTTATATCTGAAAAAATATTAGCAGATAAATTAGCTTGCAACTCAATAAACAAATAACTGGCACTATCTTATATTAAATATAGTCCAGACAAAACAAAATGAACAACATATATAGAATATAGTTAATTTAATCTCAGCATAATCAACTTTATCACATATCACAACCAACTCATCACAAGACAATACTCCTCTTTTCCTAATCTGTTTACCAGAAGGTGATGTAGTGTTATTCTCCACCAACTTAATTTCACCATTTATTATATAATGTTTTAGTAAATCCCCTTGACATGTCACGAAGGGTCACCAATCTCATTTCGCATCATAGCTCTTTCAATTCCTATCATAGCTTTTTTCATATATCATAGTTTTTATTATATCGCATCATAGCTCTTTTCTTTTCATTTTGCCACATAGGCTATTCAACAACATCGAGGAGTATTCACATCACAATTATATTCAATTTTCTGCACTCCCTCATTTTCATAAAATCACCATTCTTGTAAGCAACTAGTAACGTAAAACTATATATCTATAAATTTCCATTTACAAGCACCAATAACACATCATTCAACCATGGTAATACTTCAATACAGATTTTCATTTCACTTTCACAATATAGTCATTTAAATTAAATTATTCACCATCCATACAATTTCATATAAATTAATTTCAGCATGAGTCACAAACTTACATAAAAGTAGTATCACAAGAAAGGGAAACATATATAGATAATACTAATTATCCACTTACTTCGACCTTACAATACTTTAATTAGCAAATAGAAAATTGTTTGCTCATCTACCTTATCCTCGGATCCTATAATGAGTTATAATGAATGTAATTAGTATATCGAGAATATCCCAATTTCTAAATAGAACATTAAATATTATTCATACGATTTTCAACAATTAATCTTTTAATATTTCATTTATACTGAAATAATTTTTTTTTCGTTATAATCTAATTAACTAAACTTTCCAGGTATATATTTAATTTATCAAACAATTAATAAGAATTCACTTGCTCACACCCTTCATGTTTTTATAAATATTGTTCTTAATAAAATATCATAATTGAATTATTACTAGAATATCATATTTTATTTTAATAAATACAATATTTTTCAAATAAATTTTTTTAATACTTTTTAATATAATTTCTAAATATTTCTATAAAATTTTATATCAATTTATCGCTACTATAGAATTTAATTAAATCCCAACACTTACAGTTAAACATTTGATCAATAGGCCCTATGGTATTGAGCAAATTAACTCTAATAATAATTAAATTTAACAAATCTAGTAATTTAATTAACTAACTATAATATTTTTTTTATATCAAATGTTATATTTAATATGACAATAATTTAAATAACCAATTCAAAAATTTCCCTATAGGCCCTATGGTATTGAGCAAATTAACTCTAATAATAATTAAATTTAACAAATCTAGTAATTTAATTAACCAACTATGATATTTTTTTTATATCAAATGTTATATTTAATATGACAATAATTTAAATAACCAATTCAAAAATTTCCCTATTAAACATTACATCGGACATCATAAACTATAATTAGTAACGACACTAATTAAATAATATTAATAACTTAAATAATCAATAATTTTAAATTAACGAATTCATACATGTTTCGAAACCCACGACTGAAAGAATGCCTATTCTCAGAAATAAATACTCATAATTTAATTCTCAACTAAATCTCTTTAATAATTGTATATGTATATATTGTAATGTTTAAAATGGTGGCTTGCCTTGCACCAAACTATATATGTTGATTTTTGACAATTTAAATATTAAAACACATAATTAATTTAATTTATATGTTAAAATTTATAAAATAAAAAATTTCAAAAAAAGAAAGAAAAAAGATGCAGAGCAACAACATCATCATCTTCGTCAAGACTCCCCACGCCGCGCATCTCTGCTTCCACCTCGCGAACTCCCTCACCATCGCCTCTACCTCTTTTCACTTCTCCGCAACTGAATTGGATTTTTCTATCTCCACGACCAATCTGGGCGGCGACGAGCGTTGTCGCCCACCCAGATCTAGGTACGAGGTGGAGTGGCTGCCCTCCATCGGCATTTATAGCTATACATATACATAGACATAATTGTAGGTATATATATGTGTAATATATATTTTTAAAATACACAAAATTTGGATCGTTCAATTTTATTTATTGAAGATGACTATTAAAAGTTGATTAGATTCTATTGTTCAAATACAAGTATAAAAAAGATCCAGCAGTCATTATAATAATAATAATTTATATCAATAAGGTATAACAGAATTTTTAAAAAATACCGTTAAGTAAAACAAATGTCCAAAGGAGCGTGTGCTGGATTTCAAAAAATACAGAAATATTTTTTGCCTATATATTTAACACATGATTTTTTAGCTGAATTTTCATAACACATGAGGGTTTTATTCAATTTTTCCTAAAATAAATTACTAAAATAAAACAAAAAAGAAGAAGAAACCTTTGAAATGGAGTACTTATGTTGTATATTAAAGGAGAATATTTTTTTATTTTTTAGTATGCTTTTTTTTTTCTACTCACTAAAACTTTCTCATATTAGATAGTGGAAAAAACTATTTTTTTAAATAGTTTTTTATTTTTAGTTGATAACTTTTTTCTCATTTTCTTACATTTAAATATTCTCTTACAAAATCATTTATTCTTTATCATAATCATTTTCTTATTATCATTGTTCCTATAGTAAATTTTTTTTATTAAAAACATGGCATACCGTGCGCTACTTGGGGCATGCGTTTATCACCTTTGGAGGGAACGCAACATGAGACGGTTCGAGCATTGAGGTCGCCGGCTACGTTAGCTAGCTTAATCATAGAGGATGTTAGACTACGGATTATTAGCAAAAATCTTCCTAGCTCTGTTAGCTCTAGTGCACTTTATAGATTATGGCGTATCCCTTGGCCTGTTGAGGGATAACATATCATACGAGCATTATTGTATTATACCTCCTTTTTCCCTTTATGAAATTTACCTTTCCCCCCAAAATATTTTTTTATTAAATAATATTTAATTATTATAAATTTTTTTACATATATATCAAATGTGCCACATCCAACTAGTAGACTTAATGTCAATAATCGGTCCAGCAAGCCTAGTCCAAATGGCCCATGAGCAAGGTATCATGCCCATAGCCCATCTATTATACTAACACGGCAGGCTAATAAGCCAAATTCAATAGGATAACTCACCAAATATTAGAGATGACAAGTTATACGTATTTCTAACACCATGAGACATATAATTCCAAAAAATTTTCAACAAACTCCTAAAGTGATGGTGGCTGACTTGGCATCAGCATGTAAAATTAAATTTGCATAAGTAGGCTTGACTGACATGACTCGTTCAAATAGTCATAACTTCTTAAAGATAAGTCCAAATAGCAATATGTTCTTTTTTTGTTAGTAATCTAACCATGCAGCTTTCTAACGATGTATCACAAGTTGCTACAACTTCTAAATTTGCTCTTCATCGGCCTATAAATAAAGGTCATTGTGCATTCATGAGGGTATCAAGTATTATTCACGCAATCAGTCTTTTCTCTTGATTTTCAGCAAGCTTCTCGCCCTATTTTGCTCTCCAACATTATTCCCACTTTAAATTGATACTTTGTCAAGTCATTTCAACTATTTCATTATTACTCTTACGTTATTTCAAAAGTTTTAATTATCTTTTCAGTAAATCCATTATTGACGTAAGCATCAGAACTGTTTGTAGGTTAGTCCTCATTTTCAGTGAAGATCCTTCAACCATTGTGATGTGTCAGATCTTGGTACACATTATTGGCGCAATTTGTGGGAGATTTGAGCTAGAGACTTAAGAAATATCCAACTTAGAAAATGGATGTGATAATGGCTTTTTTTAAGGAAACACTTCTCTCCTTGTTGCAACAGGTTTTGTAGTTCCACTTCCAGAACAAACACTAAGGGATATCAACACCCTTGCTCTGTCCGACAACCTTGCCTGCTACAACCAACTCGCTCTTCCTCTAACAGCTTTTCCAGTTCATCGCAAGACTGTCAACTTAGCCCTTCGGGGATCCCAAGCCAAGGGAGCAATACAATCTTCTCACCAAGAGAGGCTCAACACATAAGAAAATCAAGAACCGACAGGCCAACTCCAGTAGGACGAACCTACACTAGTTGATCTCGTTTCCAAGGAGAGGGCCAATCAAGAACCTCCATAAATCTAGCATTCTCTCAAGAAAGAAGTGGTGGAACTATGCCAACAGGTAAGGAAGGAGGTCTCGCTATTGGAGCGTGTATTCTCTTCAATGCAGATATTATGGCGGAAGAACTACTTGCTCACCTCAAGACGCCCTAGCACCAACTTGCTTATAAGGGCACCACACTCCTTGCTAAGCACATCCACGATAAACGATGGGATTATGAAGCCACCTCTTCTCTCAGTAATAGAAGGGAAACACGAGGAGAGTTGAATCCCATCGTCCCAGCACCGAGAATTTCACCCCACTTATTACTAGCTCAGCATGGATGCTGATGGCCATAAACAAACACCCTATTTTGTAGTGGTCCAAGGGTGCAGAGGAAGGATCACAACTTCCCACATCTAAATACTTTTCGAATACCATGGGGAGTACAAACATTATACAAATAGATATCGCCAACTGAGATAGGAGATAGAAAGGTTCATCCAAGCTGGTTACCTAAAGGACTACGTCTACAAAAATTAGCATTGTAACTACAAGAGAATGCTCTAGCCATAGATATTCCCGTAGAAACGAGGATCAACTTGTTGATCCCTCTAGGAGGTAGTGCCGAGCGCCATAAGGATAAGGCTCCTACTAAGGAGCAAAACACGAACACACACCGGCCAAAGAGGTGATCTACATAGTCGAAGACCTACTGATGGGACTCCTACGAAATCTAGGCGTGCACATCATCGTGCTGCCCAAATGATAAAAGAGATTGACCATAAAGCACCAGCAAGAGATCCCACGATCCATTTTAGACTCTTGCTGGATCATTAAGCCTATAATGGTGCTTTCGTTATTTCTATTGCCTATAATGGTGCTTTCGTTATTTCTATTGCCTATAATGGTGCTTTCGTTATTTCTATTGCCTTAGCTAATTATATGATTCAACATATTTTTGCAGATTCTGCAGCTCAATAGAGATCCTATTTTATGAGGTCTACTGACAATACGTAGTTTTTTTCCTCACCCGTCAGTAAAATAGAAGTCACATTTTGGGAATATATAAATACAAATTAAGAACGTAGATGACATGTGAACTAATTGTAATAGTTTCGTTTTGTGGTGTTTTATGCGAATATATATATTTATAATCTTGCAGATGAGAAATTAATTGTGTTTGTTGTAAAGATGAGATTACGTATCTATATTCAGCAAGAATTGTATTATGTGCATATTTTTATATATATAAATTAGGATTTACTTTAAGTATAATATTTAGGGGATATACAGTTGAGTACCATTAGAGGGTGCTACAGGGTGTTTTAAGGATAGTGCTAAACAAAGAATAAAAAACTCGTATTTTCACAAAAGTACAGTGCTAAAGATGTATTTTTCGAGTTTCACATACCAACATGCTCGTATAGGGTACGTTAAGGGTAATAGTGAATAAATTAACTTAAAAAACTCGTATCTTTTACTATAATTTTTTTCTATTTTTTACTCTTTCTGAAAAATAATATAACATCTATAATGCTAAAAATTAGATCATTATAGATGTATTTCCTTAATCCATACATTAACAAGCCCCTGACATGGTGTCAAGGGCCGCCGCACTCTCGGTACCCTTAACGCACATTCGGCTATTCAATCACTCAACCCAATCGACCAACAACTTTCGTCGCAGAGGCTGGACTTCCGCAGTCTTAGACTTTTAGGCGTAGGTCTTTTGTTTTGTACATGTTGTACGCTTGTAAATAGTTTTGTTTTCTCAGGAGGACGTTATGCCTCTTGAGTTGCGATGTTCAACCTTTTTTGTATCTATTATTGTCAATACAAAAAATCTTTTTAAAACTATTATAAGAGGGAATAAATTTTTGAAGCTTGGTGTAACCTACATACTAGTGTCCCTCTCAAGGCGATCCCCTTGCGCTAGCATCATTTGTACAATGTATATGCATTCCGCTATTCTTAAATCCACATTCTGAAACATATGTTCAATTTGCTGCTTATTGTTGTTGCAGATGTCGCATTCTATGTTGATATTCTTGTCGGCACGCGGTGCTAGTGTCGATGGGAGTTTTGTTATTGTGTTGCTATTAGGCAAAAGTAGTCATCTACTATGGACTGCTAGCCACATGGTGTTGTTTCCTCCGCATTGCGGAAGGCACCTCGTGAGAAGTGGTATCAAAGCCTCGGCGCCTTCATGTGATCGAAGCGGGTTGCTGCGACCCCAGCAAATTCTACTGTGAGAATGGCAGGCCAAGATACTGAGAGCCCGAGATCAACGGTCCTACCTAGTTGTCCAAGAAATAGTAGAGCATCAGAAACAGGTTTGATTTGGTAGAGATATATATGTCCGCACATGCTTGATTTGCCAACAGGATAAGGCAGACCATCAGAAGAAGGCTGGTTTGCCCAATCACTACCCATCCCAAAGATACTCTGGCAAACCGTCTCTATAGGCTACATTTTTAGATTACCTAAGGTGGGAGACTTAGGATTCATCATTGTTGTGGTAGACCGGTTATCCAAATGTTCCACTTTCTTCGCAGCCACAAAACATGTCACGGCAGAAGGGATGACTCATCTCTTCTTCAAGCATATGGCCAAATATTAAGGCTTGCCGAAGGATATGTTAGTGATTGGGACTCCCGTCAAACTAGCATTTTCTGGATCGAGTTGTTCAAACTCCTCGGATCCAAACTTTCAATGAGCTCGAGCTATCACTCGCAATCTGATGGCTAGAGTGAATGCTTCAATTCTATGCTGGAGAAATAGCTCCGACACTTTGTCCGCGATACACAGAAGGATTAGGTGAAGCTCTTGGATATTGCTCAACTGTGTTTTAATGCCCAAAAGAGCTCTTCCACCAACAAGAGCGCTTTTAAAATTATGACTGCAAAACAACTAGTCCTCCCTCACACCCTCGATTTTGCATAAGGTGTGAGATCCTCTCTCGCTCGAAGTTTTTCTCAGGAATGTAAACTGAATAGTTGACATCGCCAGAAGTCACCTGGACAAAACTCAGAAGTAGATAAAGAAGTATGGAAATAAAACCACCTCTTCATCGAGTTGAATGCAGGAAACCTTGTGATGGTAAAGGTCCCAGACCGGAGATTATAGAAGTCATCAAGGGGGAGAAATCCTTGGTGATGCAAAAATATATCAACCCATTACATATCATCAAGCGTATTGGAATAGTGACCTACAAGGTAGAGTTGCCTCCCTGGTGGAAAATCCATAATGTCTTCCATGTGAGCTAGTTAAATAAATATTCAGCAAACAAGGAGGACGACGCCCGCAATCAACCCAGATGCCCGTCACTTGAATTGACGAAGATTAAGGAGAAGATGGTTGAAGCGATCCTAAATCACCGAGTTACGAGGACCACAAAGCGCAATTATGCATAGTACTTGGTGAAATGGAAGGGATGCAGCAACGAGGAGAACACTTGGGAGTTGGTGACAAAAGAGTTGTTTGCTAAGTTAAACAAATGTGGGTAGATGAGGTAGTTTTCCATAAGACAAAATAGGCAAAAATATCCAACCCAAAACCCTCCCAAAAGGAGGGGTCTAGATCTATGTCCGAAGGCAGGACAAAAATCAAATGACCCCTCCCCTATAAAGGAGTCATACGGATGATAGCTGGAGGACCCAATGGAGGCAATCGCACCATGCCGAAACGCACGGATGAGAGAGGCACATGACATAACCGTGAACGAGGTATTGGATGTGGAGGCAATAAAGGACACCCCCTCATCCAGTTCGGACAAACTGAACGATCGGCCCCTAAAAGCATTCCACTATGATTCTCTGATCATCACTGAATTATTAGCCAACTATGAAATAGGGTGAATTTTTATAGATTCAGGGAGATCGGCACACGTATTATTTAAGGAAGCCTATGACCAGATGCAGTTGGGGGACATCTGCTTGATAAAAGTGAACACCTCCTTGTATGGCTTCGTGGGGGAGGTGGTGCACCCTCGTGGCATGATCTAAATCCCAACAGTTATATACATCAACATGCCCTCAACCTAGGGTAAGAATAGTGTTGAACCAATTGAATAAATCTCCTATTTTTGTGAGTTTGAGCTAGCTGCTTAGCTTCCCTCCACATACATATGGGAACGTATTTGCGTCCATATGGCAGCCACGCTAGCCTTTTCTCTAGGCCTATGGTAAGCCTCCCGACTCCTTCTCTAGACCTGGCTAAACGGACCTTCCTATAAGACCCTAACTTAAGCTCCTTTTCCTCGGGTCGAGTGTATTCTTAGGTTTCGACTACCCCTTCTCCATGATAGCCCTCTCCCTTAGGCCGTGCGAATTTTTGGGGTGTCATTTATAATAGGACAAAAATAGAACATAAAAAATATATTTTTCAAGTAGTGCTCATCATCACGCACTAAGAATGGGATATGACGTGTGACGTGTTGAACAAATTCGTATTTTCTAACTACAAATACATTTAGTTTTTAATTCACTTAAGAAAATAAATTATTAAAATATATAATGCATAATTAGAATGTTAAATATGTAATTTAAAAGCCTCGCACATCAATATACTCCCAGCATGGGATGGGCTCAGGATAGTATTCAACAAATAAACTAAAAAATACGTATTGCAAATTTCACTACATTTTACTCCTATTTAGAGAAAATAAATTATTAATGTATACAATGCAAATTATTAAAGTGTTAAAAATCAAATTTTCAAATTCTACACATTAACATACCACTAGCATAGGGTGCGCAGAATGTTGTGGTCAACAAATAAACTTAAAACGCTCGTACTTTTGATTATAAATTTCTCTATTTTTTACTTTTCTTTGTGAGCATAAATTAATGAAGTATATAATGTAAAAAGTAGAGCATTAAAGATGTATTTTCAAACTTCGCACATCAACATGCCCATAGTTTGGGATATGTCGAGAGTAATGCTAAACAAATAGACTAAACAAACTTATATTTTTTATCCTGCTTAGCAAAAATAAATCAAATAAATTCAACAATACAAAAGACTAAAGAGTCAAATATGTATTTTTCGAACTTCACACATCGACATACCCTAAACAAAGGGTGTTCTGATAGTGGTGTTGAAAAGAGAAATTTAAAAAACTCGTATTTTTTACTACAATTTTCTCTAGTTTCTTACTCTTTGTGAAAATAGATTAACAAAATATATAAATAAATATTAGAATATTGAAAATATATTTTACAAACTTGACACATCAATATGCGTCCAGTACAAACGTGTGCTAGGTAGAGTTGACAAACATATAGATGAAAAAGGAACTCGTATTATTCTACTACAAATTTTTTTACTTTTAACTCATATTAAATAAGATATATAAAACAAAGAAGCATTAAAGATGTATTTTTCCAATCTCGAATTTGTTCATGCCCCCATGCTGATGGTACTTCCGAACGAGTAAACTAAACAAGCTTTTTTACCATTCAATATTGTGAAACATATATAAATCGTACAATTAAAAACTTATGTATTTTCTATAATGTTATTTTATATTCATACCTTGTAAAAAATTAAAATATTTCTCAATTTTATTGATTTTTCTTTTATTTCCATTCAGTATAAATTAAATATTTCTAAAAAAATTTATGCTTAACAACAATGCACTTGCATTTTACTAGTTGATAGAAATAAGGAAATGTACGAAAGTTAGAAATTTTACTTCTTTGGACATAAAACGAATAACAATCTTTATGCTTTAGGTAGAATACAAGTACAATCTTTCATATCATACAAAGAATGCTGAAATTCTACAAACAACGAGTGCTAATTTACATTTAAAAAAAAATCTTCTAAAACCCATTAGGCATATTCAGAAGATAATCTGAGACAGGTTCGTCGCTATGAAACAACTCCAAGATAGGTTCGTCGGGCGAACTCTTTTGTTGATATCAACTTCAATGGTGTCGTATGATACGCCACTTCGACTACATCAGTCGATGACCGATATTAGCTTAAACCATGCTTCCGAAGGCAATCCTTTGCTCTAATGTCAACCTGAAGAAAACAAAAGGATGAGTCTTTGTAAGTAATACACAACGCAATTGTAACATGGAATCTATGGTCTATCCATACTCGTTTATTAAACCTCAAGGCGCTAGAGTCTATATTTGGTTTTTCAGTTCTATGCTTATCTAATAACACCGTTCACTAAGAATAGCGCGGAAAACTAAAGGTCGAAATAGTAATTTAAACACTCAACTAAAACTGCTTCACTTTGATTGATTAAAAAAATGCATTTTAACATCATCTAGAACCAAAGTACTGTATCTCTCTCTTCCCCCTTGTCATTTTCTAACAAAAAAAGCAACTGTTGTCCCTATCCATTCCCTCTACAAATTTTCCCCCCATATTTAAAATTCAAGAAATGACAAAACCATTGGATTTTTCTTTGTACACTACAAGAACTCAATATGTGACTAATTTCTACAGAACCTTCACATTCTCACCATTCTCATTTGGAAGACATAGGATTATGAATTTTGAGACAACTTTAAATGTGTTGGATGGGGGAGACATTAGAATTGAGGCCTTCACGGGAGATCATCCTCCACTACTTTTGTTGATTTATTCTTGATTCATAAATTGTGTTAGGTTCCCATGTTGCTGTCTCAAAACTTTTTGTTTGTCATAACATTTATGATTCTTGTATAAATTTTACAAAACCACCATATTGTTCACATTATTGACATCTGGACTTTGTAGGTGCATCACAACAAATTTATTGGAATGTTGTTATTATACAACCACAAATTAATTCACTTGTGAACTTAGAAAATAAAATAGCACATACTAAATTGATGAATATTTGTCTAGATGCCAAGTATATTTATTATTTTCATAATTCCTTTGACTACGTATCTTAAAAATCTTTTTCAACATCTTGATAAGTACAAGCATTAATAATACATATCTTTTGTTATCATTTATCACAAGAAAAATTAATTATTCACTTCTTTGAAAATCAAAAAATATATTTTACATCAATCCATTTTTCCAAAAATAGGAAACTACATGCATCTTAAGTTTTCAAAGAACTAAAAAAAATATTTTAAATCAGTTATTAGTTACAAAAATAAAAAGTTTAACACATTTATCAGGAAGTGAAAAATTACGATATTTCATGCATTTTAAAAAAGCAAGTAGATGAATAATGATTAAATGCATTCCAAACTTTGTCCATTTATACTTCGTTTTCTTTGAAGAGAAATTAGTACACACTTCATACCATTTTGAAAACTTCATTGGGTTAACAAAAAAACATTTGATATGAGAGAACAAATCTTTGAGTAAAAAAGAAAACTAAATTGTGGGTAATATAAATAAAAAGAAAAAAAGTTCTCCATTTTAATAATAAAAAGAAAAAAAGTTCTCCGTTTTAATATTTATAAAGTTACCAAAAGTTTGTGTTCCTTAAAAATCATTTAACAAAATTTGAAATTACAAATATTCACAAAAAATTACTCATCTTGGAACAGAAATTTAAATTTGGCATCTAGACAACCATTCAACATTTTAGCATATAGCATTTTATTTTCAAGGTTCGCAAATCAAATAATTTGTTGTTGTATAATATAAATTTTCCAACATATTTTTCTACGATACACCTGCAAAGATGACGATGTTACTAACATAAACGAATGTGATTTCTGTAAAATCACACAAGGATAATAAATGTATAACAAAAAATTTTGAAACCACCACATGAAGAATACCCAACTCAATAAATGAATAAGGAATAAGTCCAGGAGGTATGTTCTCCAATTTAAGTCTCAACCCAATGATTGCATCCTTCACATTTTGAGCAACCTCAAAATTCAATGATCCTATTATTTCCAAATCAAAATGGTAATAGTGAGGGATTTCCACAGAAATTAGTGCAGTAAATTCGAGTTTTGTAGTTTACAAAGTATAAAATCAATAGTTTCAACCTTTCTCGATTTAAAAATATGAGGAAAAAATCAGGAGAGAAGAATTAATTGGGCACTGGTTACCTTTCGTTAGAAACATGAAGAGAGGAAGATGAAGATACAACTACCATTAGGTTCTAGAATGTCGTCAAAATGCATACTTTTAGCAACCAATTAAGCCGAATTAAGCCTTTTATTTCCAGCACTATGCTTAATGAAACGAAGCCATTTAGCTCGCACATAACTTGCCAACCAATATATTCTAGCCCCTCTGTGTCTCAATAAACGATTATAGATCACCTATACTTACTTATATGCTTGGCTTGCATAATCAAATATTGGATGTTATATACTAACTAATGCTTCACGTGAAGAACCAAATAAATGCATGCCACATGTATTACTAGAAAATGATATACCAAGTAAGGTGAAACCCTTTTATAATTATATGCTACATGCGTTGGGAGCAAAAAACTAGCCTCCATAGTACATTTCTGGCATTCTTTGAAAGGCATAAGCAACAGAATTATGAAAAAACTAACACACGGAAAAAAAGAACATCGATAAATCATTCAGGCATTCTTTGAAAGGTATAAGCAACACATACTGCGTAAGGAAGAAACCTTTTTGGATGCACATCACAAAAATAATTATGTTGGTTCATCAACTAGGGGACTAGCAATTGGTTTACGAAGCTTCATCACAGTAGAGTTAAGATCTCTTAAAGTAAAGCTCAAATAGAAGAAACAGAGAGTAGAGGGATGGCACCTAGATTTCAGAGAATCACATTTATGCATCAAGATAATTAGTGCAGTAAATTCTTATTAGGTGAAATTGATTGGTATCAAAGATAATACTAGGAAAAGCATATACATTTCTTACTGCTCCTAAAATAGATCGCTGATTTCGTTACCTACAGAGCTTTCCAAAGATTTCAATAAAGACCAAGAGTGGCATGACAATGAAATCCATAGAAAGGGAGTTGCATTAACCATGATCACCTATAGGCGAAATAACCGACATTTTCCGACCACAAAATCATTTCATAGCTATAAATATAATAAATTCAAAAGAAAAGGAGGTCACATCCACAAAACTGATAGAAAATAGAGATTTTAAAAACTCTAAAGCTGTCGAGACAAAGCAAAAGCAAGCCAAAAAAGTGAGTTAAAGATTTCTCAATGTGAACTATCCAATTCAATTAGAAAGACAACTATGTGAAAACAGATTGGGTTCCGGAAAGTCATGGAATCAAAAAGGATATCATTAGTTGAGGCGTTACTTACAAGGACGAATGCACATAAAATATCATGCCTTATCTTTTCAAGATATTGAAACACGACTTGCCTCGAGGATGAAAAGTGTCAACTGCAATCAATCATCAGTCAACATACATAACTAATAGATGTAAGTGATCGTACAATGAATATTCAACTGTAGGGGCAGAAATTGTAGCTGATCATATATATAAGCTAAACAATCTTTCCCAAGTATATATGAAAAAATGTACATATGCATCACCTAATATCATATGAAAATATAAGAAAGTGCATATTCTTTCTCTTGTTTCTTTTCTTTTCTAATCTTCCTTTTGTTTTTCCTTTTGGTGGCTGGGGACTTGAAGGGTGTAGATACTTACACCTATGTTTTCAGTTACATGGCTTCCACCATGTCACATTTAAAAATCTGAAAAATATTTACTGAGACATAGTAATTATTTACCTGGCGATAGCGTAGGTGATGTATTCTTCATTTTCTCTAGAAGTTCTAGAAGCACTGGTGCCTGAAAATAGAAGAAATTAAATTATTTCCTGAAGTGAAGTCTGGTGACATAATCCACAAATCACCAGTAGAATCGTTGTTAAGACATAATAATTTGTTCACCAAAAACCTTTCTTAAACAAAGACAAAAGTAAGAGAAAGCACGCCAAACGATTAATAGGAAATTCAATATGAAAATAACAATGAACATTGCTTCAATGCAGGAATCTGCTTAAGTTACAAAAAGCTTGATATCGCAACCAGAAATTAAATCTCACAGAAAATGACCCAAAAACATGTAATTTTTCTTGAAAATTTCAGCACATATGAAAAGGAAAAATAGGGCAAACTTATGAAAATAAAGCCTCTAATTGTAGGAAATGGAGGATCAACCACAAAGGCCACAGCACATTACTCTTGTAAATAGAGCAATGTATTCAAGAATTTCTAAATAATACCAATGATTTAGCATTACCAGAAGAAAACATGAAAATATATATAAAAAAAGGGAAGGAAAAAAAATAGTTATTTCACCAAGAAGCATGCAACACATGAATTCACAAGAAGAGTAATCAGTTGTACCATATCAATAATCAAAATCTAAATAACAAAACTGAAAATAAGAAAACGGGGTGACCTCTCCGAATGCCAAGAAGCCAGGAACACAAGATGATGAATTAACGAGTCATTTTTTGAGAAACTCCAGTCAACCCCACCCACGTACTTGAGGACTGCGAAAAAGCAAGAAATTGAGTGAATCTTGGATTGTCTCCTGGCTGTAATTTCAGAACCTCAGGGTCCTCTGTCATTGTCACCTTCAATTCTTGAAATCAAGAAATCGATTTATGGAGTTTCTTGTTTGGGTTAATGAGAGACCATCAAAGATGGCTCTGATACCATGTAAAATCTTGAGCGGAAACGATGGAAGAAGAGGGAAGAGTGCTCATTGAAAACTGTAGAGCAAGAATCAAGAAAGAAATTTTGATTTCTGTAGTTTTCAGTTCAGTGTTCTTCAGAAGAGGCGAAGATACATATATATATACAGAAACTAACACGACTTCAACTAGTCGTTACGTTTACACTTATAAAAACGCTATTGCGTTGTCTTACTTAACAATCAGACTGAAGAAAACGTAAAAGGTGAACAAATTGCTACTTGTATGCAAAACGTGATCTGTCTTCTTCTTCTTCTTCTTCTTCAGGTCTCTGCACTGCTTCATTCTGCAATTCTTCACATGCAATTATATTAGTAAAAATTATAGGGATACAAGAAAGGAAGCAATTACAATAGGAAAATGTGGAATTGCCAAACTTACTCAATCAGAAGTTGGGGAGAGATGTTGTTATTTCCTGAAGTGGAAGTGTCTTCTTCCATGGAGATGGTGGAAGAACGAAATCAAAAGAAAAGGAAAGAAAAATGTGGAATTGTCAAACTTACTCAATCAGAAGTTGGGGAGAGATGTTGCTATTCCCTGAAGTGGAAGTGTCTTCTTCCATGGAGATGGTGGAAGAATGAAATCAGAAGAAAAGGAAAGAAAAATGTGGAATTGCCAAACTTACTCAATCAGAAGTTGGGGAGAGATGTTGCTATTCCCTGAAGTGGAAGTGTCTTCTTCCATGGAGATAGTGGAAGAATGAAATCAGAAGAAAAGGAAAGAAGAGAAGAAAGAAGAGACTGTTCTTCTACCGCCCACCAATGTCTTCTGATATTTATGCTTATATTCCCTCGGCCACACTTTTATTTACAATTTTCACTTTGGATCAAATCCAAGATGACGGATCTTAAAAAAGGTTTTCACTTTGGATCAAATCCAAGATGACGGATCTTAAAAAAGGCCTTCATCACAACCTAATACTTCGGAGCTCTGAGAGATAGCTGCAAAAAAGGACAAGAGATAACAGAAAATATGCAAAAAATAATATTTTATAACAAATTGAGTATGTCAAGTCAATTTTTTAATTTTTCAATTTTTCAATTAGGAGTCACTTAGTACCCATATCAGTTAGGTTATCTTTAGAACCGATTTTTCAAGATTGATGATTTCTTTTCTAACAAATGTCTCTAATGAAATGAAAAGATTGGATTTATAACAATTGGATTTCTGATAATTGGCTATCAGAGAAAACTATAAGTGTTTTTATTTAGAAAACTGAATTGTTTTAATAATCCTTCAAGCTAAATAGCTAAAGTTGTGATTTCCAGGTAATGCATGCTACACACAAAGTAAACATATAAGAAGTAGTTGATTTTCTTACTGTCCCTATCATTTGCATAATTGGAATTCACATAGCCAACTAATTTTGCACCTTTAAAGCATTTCGAGAATTAATACCAGAACTAATAGAGCCATTCAAATATCTAAAAAGCATTTAAGAGCTTCCTAATGAGGAAGGCCTAGATTTGACATATATCTACTCAAACAATTAACAACATATGCAATATCAGGTTTAGTACTAACTAGAAGATACATGACAGAGCCAATTGCATTTGAATAAGGAATATTTTCATGTGTTCTTTCTCAGAATCTGTTTTTGGAATTTGGTCTTTACATAGTTTAAAATGAGGAGCCAAAAGAATAGAGAATGTTTTGAGTTTGACATAGAAAATTTTTCGAGAGCAGATTTTACATAAAATTTTTGGTTTAAGAAAATCGTAGAATTTTTTCTATCCTTTTCCAAGTCATTCCCAAAATTTTTCTGGAATTACTTTCAAAGTTTTTGCATAAATTCTTTTGGAAACATTCAATCATGCTTATGCTAGGACTGACATTCAATATGTCATCCACATAAAGTAAAAGAAATAGAGGGACGAGATTATCGCATTTAAAGTACAGACAAGGATATAGGTGCTATTTTGGAATTTTGAAGAATGAATGAAATGATCAAACTTCTTATTCCATTGTCTAGGAGACTGTTTTAATCCATAAAGTGATTTTTTCAGTAAGCACACATAATCTGGGTTTTTTGTCATTAACAACACCACAAGGTTGACTCATGTGTATTTGTTTATCCAAATTTCGATGCAAGAAAGCAGTTTTAACACCCATTTGTTTGAGGCCAAGATGTGACGTATATCTACTGTACCAAGTTTGGAGGAAGAAGATTAAAATATATACTTTCTTCTGTTTTGGTATAGAAATCGAAAAGAAGATCAAAAACGTGAAAATAGATGTTCTGATCAGAATCAAACTCATATGCTCTGAAAAGAGGAAAAGCACAGAATTCTTTACGTATTTCTCACTTATTCTACAGCATGTGGACTTTGTTACACACACTCACCCCTTTCAACTTTTAGTATTTCATATATTTTTGGAGATGACAGTTTATGTATACGCGTGGTTTCAAAGGGGAGGACGTTGCCATCGTGGTGCAGTGACGAAAAGAAGGTGGAAAGAAAAGAGAAAATTAAGAGGAAATAGACAAGGAAGTTTCTCTTGTGTGAATCCTTTCAAAAATTTGACAAGTTTAATGGAGCAGGCTGCCTTGATTTTCTTGTCTGTTTTTGGCTCAATAGCATTTTATGTGGAAATTTGAAATTGATGCAGGGAATTAGTGTGCCGTCCGCATGGAATAGTTGACTTATACAGGAAATTAGTGCCTTTGCAATTTCATGGAATTTAAATACCTCTTGGCAGCCAGGCAAAAAAGATTGGATGGGAAATTAAAATTTCATCTCAACCAGCAACGTGGGATTGCATTTTCTTGGAGAAACATTCCTTTTACATCTTTCTAACTATGACTTCAAAATTCTTAGGCGCCTAATTTTAAATATCATAAAAGCTAAAATACTAACAAAATATTCTAATTTACAGTAGGCAAGACTCCTCATTTGTCCTCGAGAGCCTCATATTCAGAATCACTTGAACTCATCAGGTGGATACTGGTGCGTACAATTCGGAAAAGCTCTTGGGTTGAGAACTTGAGATCGTCTTCAGTAGCGTTAGGTGTTATACGGAAAGCCATTTCCCTCAAGTATGTCGACTTCCAATTGCAATCTTTCGATCTAATGTCAGCCTGTAAAAATAAAAAAGAAAAGAATGAAAAAAACATGCAATCTCTCAACATACTCGTCCATGAAGGCTGAGGTGTTTAGAGTCTTTATTTGGTTTGCAATATGTGCTTACTTGAATAACCTCATGTTCCTAAGAGTTGTGTGGGCGTTCAAAAGATTGATGTAAGAAACTTAAATACTAAACTAAACACACATTGGCTGGCTCAAAGGATGCACCTTGACAACATTTAAAACCAAATGATAACCTATGTAACTACACATTTCTCTCTCACTTTTCTTATTGAATAATAAGTCCATGTTCCTATTGGTTTCGTCTATGTCAATTTTTTTCTCATATCTGAAAATCAAGTAAAGTTTAATGCCATTGCATTTTTCTTTTGTAAACTTTAAAAACCAAAAGTCCCCGATATCTGTTATTAAAGCTCTACGTTCTCGCCATTATAATCTAGAAAGAGTGGGAATACAATCTTTTGAGGCCTTAGAGTATACTGCGGATGCAAGTTGGAGAGTTGAAACCTAAATTGGAGAACAATTCTCCACTAATGTTGCAAATTTATTCTCGATTATTCTTATGTTAAATTTTGTTCCAAGATTTGCTTTTTTAGAAATTTTTCGTTGTCATAAATTTAAAATTTTGTACAAATTTTACACAATATCATATTTATTCATGTTATTGACAGATGAAGTTTGCAAGTGCCCCACAACAAAGTTTGCTAGAAAATCGTTATTGTATAAACCACGACTTATTTTACTTGTAAACATCAATAATGAAACATCACATACTAAAATATTGAACAGTTGTCTACATGCCAATTTAATTAATCTATTTTCAAATAGATGTATATTTATACTGGCAAATATTAATATAGTTAATAATGTCTCTTGTTAATCAGCGTCTTCAAAAATTTATGAAACATTTAACACAAATGTGACATTTCATCCATTTAATCAAATGAATGATTTTGAAGTACTTTTTATGATTATAAAAGCTATTCATATTTAGTTTCAATACAACAAAAATAAAATATGATTTTTCTTGGAGGTCTAAATATGCGACCATATCATGCAATTACAGAAAAAGAATTATTAGATAGATTTTATACTTCATTACTTATATAATTATAGATACAGATCTATAGAGATTTTTTTAAAAAATAAATAAATACATTGTGCAATCTAATCTCATGCTGATTTGAAAACAAAAGAGTTGATGGTGGAAGAACATTTTTTCATACTAGCAATTGGACAAAATTCATGCATATACAAGTAAAAAGCTTGTAGTAAATTCACTATTTTAGAAAACAAAAGCATTTGATAAGACAAAACAAATTTGTGAAATATAGACTATAGTTAATTCCTCAAATGCAAATCATATAATTTCTCATGTATGAGACTATTATAGTCACCAAAACTCCATGTTCTTTAAAAAAAAGTTTCACAATTTTGCAAATTATATATAGTACAAACTACCAAATCTCGGTGGAAAAAAATAAAAATTAGCATTTAGACAACCATTCTATATTTTGATATGGTGTTCCACTATCAAAGTTCACAAATAAAACAGTACATGATTGAACAATAAAAATTTTCCAACAATTTTTTATGTGATACACCTGCCAAGTGAAAGATGTCAACAACATGAATAAACATGATGTTTGTGTATAATTATACAAAATGATAAATAAATGACATCAAAAAACTCCAACGCAAGCCCATGAACAAAACCCAACACAACGAATAAACCAAGATAAATTTACAAAAACAAATGGAGGTTTGTTCTTCAATTTAACACTAAACTCCTACACTTGCATCCTCATATTCTAATATGACCCAAAAATTGCAATTCCTATCTCTTCCAAATTACAACAATGATAATGTTGAACTTTTCACAGAAACCAAACAGAGCTTTAGGTTTTGAAGTTTACAAAGTATAAAAGCAATGGTTTCACCTTTATCTTGACTTTCAAATATGGCAAAAGAATTAACAGAGAAGAATGAATAGAAAACATGACTTACTTTTCAGTTAGAAAAATAGAAAGAGAAAAATATAGCCACACCGGCCACCATTAAGCTCTAAATATTGTCAAAATACATACTTTTGTGATTCCCACACAATTTTTAAGAATATGAGATTATTTTAGTTCGCACAACATTGACAAACCAAATTTAGACTCCAACCCTCAGCCTTCTAATAGACGAGTGTAGATCACCTATACTCACTCACATGCTTCACTTATACAATCGAATAAATGCATGTTAAACATATTACCGAAAAACGATTTCTCATATAAGTTGATAGTCTTGTGTAATTGCATGCAATATGTGTTATGACTCACCCGAAAAAAAAAAAAAAAAGAATAGATATTGCCTTCGTATCATATAGTATGCATTAAGACAAAATTGTAAAGAACCTGAGATATGAAAATCATTGGGTGCCACAGTGTCCGCCTATGACTGAAATCATTGCTCATAGCATTCTCCAGTCGAAAGGCATAAACAACATGGCAAAAGTAATTCACGATCAAGAAACCTGTCTAGATGCACTTAAAAAAGTATGCTCTGTTGGCCCATCGATTCGGCCAGATTTTTAAACTCAAACTGAAAGACAACATACAAATGGCCCTTACAGTCCAATATATATACACACACATATAAAGTTAGGAGATAGGCTGAAACTGATGATAACAAGGATCATAGTTGGAAATAAAAACTTACTTATGTTTCAGAAAGTGACACATATGTTGATTAAAGTCAAGTTGTCACTACATGACTTCCCATTACCTTCGAGTAGTTGTAACACATAATGTCGGGTGTTTTGCTATCCTTTTCTGCAAACTGACTGAAGAGGGTTAACAGATGTTTTAAGGATGAACCTCAGGAGACTAAGAGCAGGCATGCTGCTCCTAACCAACTGGCGTGCATGAATTGGGGCACATTTTGAAGGTCTAGGACACAAAATAGAAAAGTACAACTTTTTCCAGCTTGAGGGCAGCAAGCAAAAGAATCTGCCAAATGTTACACCGTACCTCCCCTCGATAAAAGCATTCCTTTAGAGCACTTTTTCGAGGAGACCACGACATTCATGTGTATCATTTGAAAACAATAGTGAGTAATATTCATTTCATATTGATGGAACAATTATATAGGTCTCATCAAGGTTCAGAAATGCAGTCAACACCAGGGCATCAAATTTATACACACTCAATCATATAGATGAATAGTTAATTGGCAAGCTTCCAGTAACATAAATAAATCTATGTGGGTAGACAAAAGGATCTACATGCACATATACATACCTTATATAATATATATCTATATACCTATACATATATATATGTTAAGAGAAAACAATTCAACAAAATTCTGACATACCTTGACAACCAGAGTTCGAAACGAAAATATTGCAAATGCGTCTACACCATTCAGGTAAGCCTTAACCTCTGGTATACCTGAACCAGCAGCCTCTGGTGCCACCAAACCAGTGACCAAACTTGATAAAAATGTCAAGCCAAGATTTGAAGAAGCAAACACAATGAAAACAACAACAAACATGTCCACACATTTAAACCTGATAAATATACAGGAGTACACACATATACCATCACAACAAAATTGGGCAAGGAGACAAGGGAATAGGGAAGAAAATGTAGCAAGCCCCAGGTTGGGGCATCAGTCTAGATCTGAGCTAAATAACAGAACCAAAGATCTCAACCAAATATGAAATGGACCTTTTCCTTTCAGTTCAGTCTACAGACCTCCAAAAATGGAGCAATTAGTAATGCTAAAAGATATGCATATGAAAAGGCATGATGAAGAAATCAATAACCATAGACCAAGAAGGTTTAACTGAAGCTCAACAAGATAAACATATTTCAGAAGCATGTGAACTTAAAAAACAAGAGTTTTTCTTACTTTCTAGCCAACATCATATTAGACGTTATAACAAATTTCACACCAGCTATATATTTTCAATGGCAAGGTTGTTGAGGAACCCAAGGAGACTCACAATAACTCCAATAAGAAAACAAAAGTGTCCACTTGATAAATATATACTGAAATATATCAACTGTTCCCATAGCCCTCCACCAGTCTTGCTTGAAAAAATCATTCTCAATAATCCTGCAAATAGAAACTTCACTTCAGTTAGATGGCAAAAGCTGTCTGATGACTAAAAGCCAAAGGACAAGCAACAAGAGGTAGATGATTCTCAAATCAATTTCCCAGTTAAGGTAGGATCAATCTAAAATTGAACACGATTTATGTCCACTGGATTAATGGATAACTCAGACAAAAGGCTAAGACATGTCTATATAATCAAGTAAATAGAAAACAAGACCTCGATGACCATGAAAATCCACAGGTGGAGGACCGAAATTCCTCAACCATAAAATCATTTTGAGAGCTATATATAATCTAACAAATTTGCCAAGAGCCAACTTCATCCACAATCAATGGCAGTCGGCCCATAGAACATGGTTTTAGGGCTAGCCTAACCATTGATTAGCATTAAGAATAAGTGAAATTGGCAAAACGTCACATACATGACTGCAAGAACAAGTGCAAAATGTACAATTCAATTGTATTCACACATTATGAATCAGATACATATGATAAGCTTTAAGAATGATTGAAAAATATGAACTAAGGTAATTAGTCACCTGGGGATACAACGAAAGTGCCATCTTCTTCATTTTCTCCAGAAGTTGTAGAGGCACTGGAGCCTGACAATAGAAAACACTAGAATATTTCCGTCATTTTTGTAATAGAACCACAAGGCACTAGCAATATCATATCTAATTCACTGCAACCAAAAAGAGAAAAAAGAACCATATCTAATTCACAACAATTTTTCGACCGCAAAGTTTTCTTTAACCAAAGATGAAAATAATAGAAAAACACATCCATGAAAACAGGGAAATGAAAAGCAGAAACGACAGTGCACATCCTTTCAAAGGAAAATTAGAGATAATGGCGTAAAGTCTTGTAAACAACACCAATTCGTTTGTGGATATTTCCAAGATTTAACGTCTCCACAAGAAAACATGGGGGAAAAAACAAAAAAAGGGAACCGGTTATTTCATCAGACCAAGAAACCATGCGGCACAATGAACTCACAATTGCAGACCCTACATAACAGAACTAAAAACAAGAAAGTGGGTTCATATTCGAGACCTCCCTAAAAAGCAAGACGCGAGTAATATAAGGAATTAAAAGCCAAAGAATGGTGGAATCTCCACGCAAAACTTCAAGAAAAAATTCAAAACCACACGCGGCGGTTAACGGAACATTTTCAAGAAACCCCCAAAAAACACCAGCCACATATACACATGAATCTTGATCTTTCGATTTCCAGTTGAATTCGTCCTCCGGGACTAATTGAATTCTTGCATTCAACAATTCTTGGTAAAAGAAAAAGTGTCGAGAAGAAGAAGAACAGAAAAAGAAGTTGTAACTTGATGATTGAAGACATTGATTTATACATATAGGGAAGAAGGAAGAAGCAGTTTCACAACGGCTAGTAGACTAACAAAGTAAAAAGTTGCTATTTCACTAACTAAGGCGTACAAATCCTAATAACAACTCTTATAGACTGAAAAATACAACAATGTGTAAAAAGCGCTCTTTCACTTAAAAAGTTGTTAGTGTCAAGACCCCAGCTTCAGCAACTTCTACCATCCTTAGTCTCCAGGTTGTTGTTCATCATCTTTCAAGCTGTTGTGTTTCTGCTTCCGTGCATTATTACAATAGTGAAAGAAAGACAATATTTCTTTGCACCAGCGCAATAATATATAACACGTTACATATTCTTTATTAAAAAAAAAACTCGCTATAATAATCATTATCTAGGCAAGAATTATGAAAAGATGGAAATGTACGTTCATTTGACTCTTATAAAAAAGTCGATATTACATCTCAAATTATAGATATACTATGTATAATCTTGCGCAATGTATTATCTTGTATATAAACAATTATATATATATATATATTGAAAATATAAATATTAATATATAAATTTAAAAAAAAAAAAGGAGAGTAGGATTTGAGAGGAGAGGGTCCGAATGGGATGGGATTTGGAGCAAATAATAATTATAAATATTTTATAATTATTTAAAAAATTATCTCTTGCAATAGCTCGTTTTAAGGAGGTATTTATTAACGTATTTATAGTTTTAGAAGGGTATACATAATTTTTCAAATAACGATGAAATATTTGTAATCAAGACAAACACCAAAAGAGCCTTTTGTAATTTATCCTTCATTTTAATAAGAAAAATACATCTCCTAATTATTATTTAAATTACAAAAATATATTTGAGACATTAGTATGGCACACGAGAAATTACAGAAAAACACAATTGAGATTACAGGGGGGGTAAGGGGCTAGGTGGGGTAGATAGTTTTTTTTAATATATAATAATAATATATTTTTAAAATATTAAATAATTTATATATAATACAAGTTAAATAATTTGTTGAATATAAACCTTTTATTTTTTTAAAATATAACAGTTGAGATTAATTGATTAGATCTAACAATCAATATTTTAAAAACAGGGGAATTTTTTATTTTTTTTTTTTGTAGATTTTTTGAAATACAGGAGATTTTATTCATTTTGTCTCTATTTTGAGTCTTACACGTAATTGTCACGTGTAATTTACTGATTAAAACATCAATGATTCCAAATTCCTATCTTTCGTCTCATCCTCTACTGGATGACATGTAACTATAAGGTCTTACCCTCATTATTGCTACAGTAGTGGATTAATGAGATATTGACAATCGCGATATGTTTTCACAGTTTCAACCTGTCATTCACGCGCCGCCGGAGCCAAAGTTAACCACCCAATCTCGTGTTGAATTCCGCAAGGTCATTGGCCGGCTCTCCTTACAGGGAGTAGGGACGAAGAAGCAGCATCCGGAGCAATGCATTTCCCAGGCTCGGACCAGTCTTCCATTTCTCGATGGCAGAGTAAATTCCACTGCCTACGCTTCGGTACTCGATTCCTGCAGCTTTGCTGAGTTCGGAAAACAGGTGCACGCACACTTGCTGAAAAATGGGTTTCATGGGCGGGAATTTGTTCAGACCAAGTTACTGCAGATGTACGGGAGATGTGGGTGTGTCGATGATGTGACTCTTGTTTTCGACCAAATGCCTGACAGAAACTTGTACACGTACACTGCGATTCTCAATGTGCTTTTAGATGTTGGGCTCTTCCAGGAAGCTTTCATGTATTTTGAAAGATTGCTGTTTGAAGATGTCGATTTGGAGTTCTTCATTTTCCCTGTGGCGTTAAAGATTTGTGGTGGCTATGGTGGGGTTGAGTTGGGGATGCAATTGCATGGAGCTGCAATGAAGATTGGACTTTTGGGGCATATTTACGTGGGAAATGCTTTGATTGACATGTATGGAAAATGTGGGAGCTTGCACGATGCTCAGAAGGTTTTCAATACTATGCTGGAAAGAGATTGTGTTTCTTGGAATTCAATGGTTACAGCTTGTGCTGCTAACCGGAGGGTGTTTGAAGCACTGGATGTTTTGGAGGAAATGTCGACAGACACTTGTTTGATGCCGAATTTTGTTTCCTGGAGTTCTTTGATTGGTGGATTTGCACAGAATGGATACAATGAGGAAGCCATCGAGACGCTCTACAAAATGAGAGTCGCAGGATTTCAACTGAATGCACGAATTCTAGCAAGTGTTCTTCCTGCTTGTGCGAGACTGGGGAAGCTGAAGCTAGGCAAGGAAATATACGGATACATCACAAGGCATGGGTTTATGTCAAGTCCTTATATTGTGAATGGATTGATAGATCTGTACCGGAGGTGTGGTGATATGGGGAGTGCTTTTAAAGTCTTTTCTAAATTTTCGGTGAAAGATGAGGTCTCTTTCAATACCATGATAGCAGGATATTGCGATAATGGAGAAATTCTTAAGGCAAAGGAGCTCTTTGATATGATGGAATCTGAGAGCAAACCAAGGGATTTGATTTCCTGGAACTCAATGATCTCTGGATACATAGATAATCTCATGTTCGACGAAGGTTTGAGAATGCTAAGAGACTTAATGAACAAAGGGGAGATTGAACCTGATTCTTTTACCTTGGCCAGTGCTCTTGGTGCTTGCGCTGAGATAGGTTCTCTGAGATTGGGAGAAGCAATACATTCATTTTGTATAGTCAGAGGCCTCCAATCGAATCTGTTTGTTGGTGGAGCATTGGTAGAAATGTACTGCCAATGCAGGGACCTGGAGGCTGCACAAAAAGCCTTAGTTGAAGTACCTGAAAGGGATATAGCAATATGGAACGCTTTCATTTCTGGATACGCTCGTTGCAGCAGAATTGAAAGCATTCAATGCATTCTGGAAAGGATGAAAGGTGACGGATTAGAACCAGATATATATACTTGGAATGGAATAATTGCGGCATATGTAGAGAATGGCCACCATGAGTTGGCTCTGCAGTTATTCTCAGAGTTGCAGGCTTCAAATTTGAGGCCTGATATCTACACTGTTGGAATAGTTTTGCCTGCCTGCTCAAGGCTAGCTACTATCGAGCGAGGTAAACAGGTTCATGCACATGCGATCAGATGTGGATTTGAATCAGATGCATATATTGTAGCTGCTCTCATAGATATGTATGCAAAGTGTGGCATTATGAAGTCTGCTGAATTGGTCCACAATAGGACCAAAAAACATAATCTGGTCACCAAGAATGCAATGCTCAATGCATATGCCATGCATGGGCATGGGGAGGACGGAATTTCTTTCTTCCGTGAACTGCTGATTGAAGGCTTTAAACCAGATAACGTGACTTTCCTAGCAGTTCTTTCTTCATGTGTTCATGCAGGATCGGTTGATATTGGACTAGAATTCTTTGGTTTAATGGGGTCTTATTGCGTAATACCAACAATAAAACACTATACATGTATGGTTGACCTACTGAGTCGAGCTGGCCAGCTCAAACAAGCAAATACGATGATTGAGAGAATGCCCATGTATCCTGATTCAGTGATTTGGGGTGCCCTGCTTGGTGGCTGTATCATCCATGGGGATGTGGATCTAGGAGAAATGGCAGCACAAAAGCTCATAGAGTTAGAACCAGACAACTCAGGTAACTATGTCATGTTGGCAAACTTATATGCTTCTACAGGTAAATGGCATGAACTTCGAAAAATAAGACAGCAAATGAATGAGGATGAACTGCATAAAAATCCAGGGTTCAGTTGGATCGAGGATAAACATGAAAGTCATGTCTTTATGGCATGCGACACATCTCACAAGAGAGCTGAAGAGATTTATGAGGTATTGGACAATTTAACAGCACAAATGAGACTGGAGCAGGTCTAATATGATGTTTCGGTGCTGTAAATCTTATGTACAACAAACATGATACAAGAGAGCACAATCACTCACAGTCTGCGAGACATTTTAAGTGCTTGTGAGAATCATTGTGATGCCAACAGCTCCATTCTCGAAGTTTGCTTTCAGTAAAGATCAATTGACTCAAGAACCCTACGGGCTTGAATATGTAAAGCTGTCAATCGTTGATCCGGATCTAGGGTGGATCCAAATTGGCTTGCTGCCCATATTAAGGAGGCAGATTTTTCCCCCAGGAATCGCCTTACATCCTCGTGTATTGTCATCATTGGAGGTGTTTCCCTTCCATTTACATGTCCAATAAGAAGCAACAAAAATTCCCCGCATTTCAACCTGATTGCATAACGATACTATCAAGCATTGCAAGATGTGGATGGAAGTATATCTAAGCTCATAAACTTATGCTAATGGAAATTGCAGAAGCAAAGCACTCAGGCTGGAAATGTTTGACTTTCAGCAAGAAGTTGGAGATTATCACAAAACAAACATACCTTAGATTTTCCTCTACTTGTTTATCCCTTATCAGAAGAGCAACTTCCTCAATGCCATTGCATGCCTCAAAGTCCTGAGATGTTGAAGTAGAAGAATCAATGATCAAGCAACCAAACGCGTAAGTCCATTTTAGGTATAGAAGTGCAAATAGTACTCAGTGCAATTCAATGCCTCCTGATATTGCAATTATTGTTCTAAAATAAGCAGAGCATGGACACCAGGACAGTCCACATTAGTTTCATTTAAGCAGCCGGAAATGTAAATGAGAAAAACTCTTATTCTGGTGTTCTTCATTGTAGATGTAAAGGCATCCAACAGTAATGTTCTAGAAATGTAAGAACTGAAACATTTGTAAACCTGGGAAGAAATGAAAGCAAGGAGTAGGCTTAGATTGTATGTAGAATAGCCAAAGCAACACTCGAGGCTCAGATGAGATCTTATAGATTGACCTTATGTATTGCCAGAAGAACATTTTAGGGAAGAAAGGGTAACAAAAGAATGGTTAGAGTGTAGAATTTCTCAACCATTTGCTGGGATATACTGAGGCATACCATTTGATTGGAAGAGGAATCCAGCATAATTGCAATTAAGGCATCAAGACATGCACCTTGCTCAAGTACTCCGCGAGTTGATAAAATATTCATCAAAACCTGCCATACATTATTGCAAGTAAAATCTGTGATAGGCAAAACATCAAGAACTTGCCATAGCTGGATCAAAATCAATAAGCAGATCATAGAACTTAAAGTATGCCATCCCAAAAAAGTTTGAAGAGGGAAGCATCTTCAATATTCCCAACAAGAATCCCTGGACTTTTCACTTCCACTCATTTACCATTGATTGCTACGTCTCACATAGTTAAAATAAATGTCACAAAAAGCTGACAATGATGATTTAATATTATCAAGACAAATGCAAAAGAAGGTCTCAGTTCACATACCGTAATTGCCTTGTGTTGATGAGCCAAGATGGTGCTCTCAGGATGCAGAAGACAACATCCTTCAAGCAGTCGTAATGCAAGAGCCACTTCGTCATCAGTTGACGGACTAGTTATCTTCATAGGTTCCACAGTAAATATGTGACCCAAATTAGTCACAGTCTGATCCTCAACCTCTTTAAGTGAGTGTTGAAAAAGAACTGGCACCACTATTAATATAAAAGCAAACCATTAGTAGCCATATTTAGTTTAAGATTATGCAAAGAACAGAACAACATGAGTTCCGATAATATGGTCATCGTCTGGAGGCAATATCACAGCGAACATTATCACTCTAAAATCGAGTTATTAAAAGGGACCCGGTGAAAGGGAAGAAGATTTGCACTCCTTTTGAGTTCAGGATCAAAACAAGGAAAATAAGAAAGAAAAGTATACTGAAGCCAGACAAATCATCCTCCATTTTCTTTTTCCACTGAACAACACTAGAAATAAAAATAATTTCACATATATAACTGAATATGGTGACATTAAATGAATACTTCAAATATTTATAGTGAACAGCTCATTCGAAGAGGTACTTTAATTTATCATCATAACAAGCCAAGGCTCAATACCTTCTACAGTTCAACAACGAACGCCAGCTTGAATAGATTATGTGAGAAGTTGAGTGGTGATGAAATGAATCCAGATATAATGCCATGCATGCTTCTTTTTCTCTGGCTTTAACCTTGAAGTTCAGTTTGTTACAGAAACAAACTCAGTTTCCTCTATATAAGGAATCTTTGAGCAATGCTTAACCGATGGGTTTTTCAGATATTCAATCATTTATACCCCCAATTATGTAAAATCAACCACCGAATATACGATCCGGCATTGACTCCAAACTATAAAACAGATCTAAAGACCTCCATTACAGCTGAATAATTGAATCCCACACAACATTGAATAACTGCGTGATTATTGCAGCTTCTAAGATCAAATTAACAGAAAATCAAATTCAATTGTGGAACCTCATCTTACCCGCAGGAGAATAAACTAGAAAATTACGGAAAAATACCTTGGAGTTCGGGAATGGATTGCGAGTGGCAGAAGAGATTAATCGTCTCATCTGATTCAGCAACGGCTCGGAGGAACTTGAGAATGCTACGGAGTCCACGGATTCGGAGGAACGAGAACTCGGCGCGGGCTTCTCGGAGACCGGTTCGAAGTGCGAGTGTCACCTCGCGATACAGTCTCTGCTTGTCGAGCGATTTCACCAGCTCAAGAACCGGTGATTGCGGCTCCGCTTCCGCCTGCGAGTTCAAGGTCTCGCTCCAAAACGGCTTTTTCAGGTACATTATTATTTTCAATAAATCTGTTTTTGATTTTCTTTGGAGGGATTGGAGCCGGAATTAACCTGCCGCAGAGCGGAGAGGCGTCATTTCTATGCTAAGACACGACTTTAGATTGGGGAGTTGATGTCGCATTACTTTGCAGATGTTGGTTCAAAATACTTTAAAATAAATACCCACATTGGAATTTTCCATACTGAGAAGTTATATTTTAAGTAATTATATATTACACCAAGTTTTTAAACAAAACAATGTCTAAGCAAGAATCTAATCTTGAGATCAGTTCAAAATTCTGAATTCTACTCTCAGTAATTGCTGAAGAGTTCGGTTTCCCCTGTTATGAAGCTTCCAAGGATGCTGAAGATGCAATAAGGTCGCCCTGTTGTTGACACAGATATGCAAGAGCTAGATACCAAGTCATATATGCTCAAGAGTTACAGTATTTCCAGTGAAATACAGTTAAAATAGTAATAATGATGATAATACCAACAACCATAAAGCAGCTTCAGTGATCTAAGATGGCCCCCATTGTACGCTTCTGTACGAGGAAGAGGCGAACAACCACACCCCCAAGAGTTCTCAGTATTTATGCTGACAAGTTCTTCCACAGTTGATTCATATTAAGTCTGACAACCAATACCTTTATTTACAAAGGTAATACAGTGTATTTGTGAATTACAAGGAAACAAAGGATTAACAGAGCACAGAAGTATTCTATGCAAAGAGTGCAACTCTGCAGGAGATCGATCACTGGAAACGGTAATAGACATATGGTTAACAAAGAGACAACTTGTTCAATAAACTTGCAAATGTAAGATATCAAGACAGAACCAAAGTCTTTAATCCAACAAATCTTAAAATTTGGACAACTGCTGTACAGAATGCACACTTGAATGAATAAACTCCCACATGCGGGGTGAATTTATATTGCTTTATCAGACACGATCCCATCAGCTTACCACACAGTACTACCAGTTCTCCTTAACAATTTTCGACTTTTCAAATATGAATTTACCCTCTTTGTATTTCTGTGATGCCTCATAAGCACGTTCGTACTTCCACCCCAACACCTCATTGCAATCCGCACAAGAGATATCAGCAACTGTGTGGAGACCAGTCATAAGATGCCTGTCCTCCTTGACACCGACAACAATGTTCATGGCATGGGAGAATAAAAAGGCTCTGCCATGTCTTCCCTGGAATACAAGATTTTGTATCAAGAAAAAGATAAGAACCTCGTCCAACTAAAATACTAATAATAAAGCTTCTAATATATAATGAATAGTCAAAATTGTACTGGATTTATATCAATTACATTGCCTTTGCAAGAATCTTGAAGCTAAGATTCAAGAAATATCAACCCTGATTTGGGTAGAAGTATTCGTAATCTTTGTTCTAAGGCTGATTTCATTGCTTGCAGGCGCTGTAGAGGCACTGATTAACTAAATTCTAAATAGACCGTGTTCAGCTCTGGAACTTCACTCTACATGAATGCATGAGCCAAAATCTAATACATCATCATCACTACTAATTGACAAACAAATCGAATCATTATTTCCTATATTTAAAGTTGTTTTTATAAAATTCCTCATAGTTCTAGCAACCAAACACACATCATATCCAACTTGCCAATATTGGGAGCTACTGGTAATATAAGAGGTAGTCAATTAACAATAAGGGTACATATCTATAAGGGGAAATTTTCCGAACAGATGGAATGCTTCACCTGAAATGCCTTAGAGATTATGTCATCATGAAGTGAAACATGATTCCTGCATTTGTAGCAGCAATACAAGCGAGGACCAACTACTTCACCCATTGAACAAAAACTTCCAAGCCCAGAAACCTCACTGATTCCAAAACCACAATTCAAAGAAGCTTAACACCAACAAATAAAAGAAAAAGAAACCCATAGAAGGAAGAGACCAAATATCCTTTACCTTCACCGCAAACTCAAAGATGGCCCAGAAATCTGCATCAAGAAATATGAACTTCAGACACAGTATTATGCAAGAATATACCAGAACTGGAAACTTACAACACCTCACCAGTTCATTAAAAATGGAAAATCCAACTCAAGTAGAACAATTTATAAGAGGAAAGAACACAAGTTAGCCCATAAAAGAGATCCACATACAAGAAAATACTTCACCTTCAAGAGAATCAATGACGGCCCTCAAACCTGAACAAGAAGATGAGGGCACCAGTGTGTGTTAGGTCGGGAGATTATGCCAAATTGGATTGCATGATTTGGTAAAAAGGACAGTCAAGAAATAAGAAATTGGAAAGGAAAATCAAGCGGCTATGAAAAAGACAGCATTTTTCAAAGAGTAAACAACAAGCAAAATATATACAATAAATGAAAAAGAAACAGTGAGCGGCATATTATAATACTACACACAATATATCATCAAGTACAATAATTCAAGAAAAGAAACAACTTATATATTTTCACTGCTGTAATCTATGATTCTTTGCTTGGAATCGAGTAGAACTATTTTTACTGAAATGGGAATTACTGTTAAAATTTACATGGTATGTGGGAATACTGACCTGCCCACTTTACCTTGGAGTTGATAGCAGCCATTTCTAAGGTTCTTGGAGAGAGAAATGGTGAGTGGGAGGATTTTGTGCCGGGTTTTGAGTTTGATGGTTTTGTAGCTTCTGTGACAATGGGAAAGTTGGCTTCACGCGCGGTGTGGAGCGTGCGAGGTGAAGACAGGAAGATATTTTGTGATATTGGGCTTTGCTAATTTTGAGGTGCCTAATGCTGGGCTTTTGGGCCCTTTGCCTGTTTTTCAGGGTCTTTTCACAGAAAACTCCTACTTTAATGTTATGGGCTCAATTTTTTATATTTTTTAAATCAGAATATTATTTCTTTCTTAATTGTTAATCTTCTATGAATTAATAATAAATTCATATTATCAAACTTTTAAGTTCTGGAATAAATTCAAGTCCTTGTGTAATCATTAAACTGTGGAGATTTTTTGTGCTTTATATTTGGAAAAAAGTATATTTCTCTATGATTTAATAAATGAATAAGAATTCATTTCTCACATAATATTTTAATTAGGTTTACCATAATACATACAAGTTTGAACTAATGAACCCATAGCAAGACCATGTGAAGAACAACGTCATGCAATTTTATACACCATATCAGGACCACATTTAAATACTCTGAAATAATTAAAAAATACTTCGAGTATAATTTATATGTTTTAGATATATTTTAATTCCATTGCTACTACAGTATAATTCAAACTTGAGTATATAGAAACTCACAAGACTACATGATTAATAATTGTATTATTAGTTCATGTGAAATCATACAATTTTACCATATTTATAAGGGTTAATTACAACTGCTTCCCATAATGTTCGATATGATTACAAATACCCCTTGTGGTCTAAAAAATTATAAGTATGCTTCTCAAATGAAAAAGAATTATATATTTTTTAGATGGTGAAGTGGACATTACTATTTTATTATTTATATAATTTAAAAAAATAGAAATAAATATCTTAAAAAATATAAAAAAATTTGATCATGGATAAAAAAATAATAATTTATAGAAAATATTAGTTCATAAAATTATAATATATATATAAATTTATAATTCATACTTCAAAATAGCATTTTGGTCAATTTACCAAAAAAATTCAGATGAAAACTTAAAGGAAACGAACAGAATAAATCCGAATATTGAAATCAAGAATATATTTATAAATTTTTAAACAATAATAAATTATTTACAATTATATCGAATTTCATACGAGGTGATTTTAATTTATCATATTCATAAAATACATCCTATCTATGCTCCAAATATAATTTTTGCTACATTGGTTACTATTGGTAACTTAATTTGTTTATAATTTCACTGATTTAACACAAGAAGAGGGTATAACCAAAAGTATTTTCGGTAGTTAAAATGCGTATCATGAGAGAGCACAATCGATATAAGTGTGCAATTTAAATTATTTTTATCTAATTAAATATAGAAGAAAAAACTATATAATAAAAACTATAAAGAAGAGAGTGGGAAAAGAAAAAAAGAATGCTGTTTGGGAATTGGGATTGACGTGGGTATAAAAGGGCTGTCTACTCGTCATCTTGTCGAGAATGAAGGATGCGTTACACTCCCTTCCGGTCAAGCGAAAATCAGAATACAAAACCCTAACTTCGCCAATTGCTTGAGCTTGGCATTCTTTTCAATCTAATTCATAATTCTGTAATCAATCGAGAGTAAGAATGGGGGATGCTTATTGGAGATACGGCGACGGCAGGCAGCAGCCGGCGACGCTTCCTCAGGTGGCCAAGCGACCCCGTTCGGACTTTGGTAACTCTTCCCCCTCCATAATCATTTATCCTTTTATTGATACACGTGTGATGTGAATCTTTGGTGATTTTATTTGTATGGGCTAGGGATTGATATCTTGCTTTTTTGTATGCGAAAGTATCTGTATAATTGTTTCTGTTTCGGGTAAGCTGGGTTTTACGAGAACGATCGTCGAAGAAAAAAATTTTGTGAAGTTCTGATCCTGATTATGTGTACCTGGATTTATTTTAAATAGGCCGCTGAAGTATTTAACCTTAGTTAAGTCCTTATATCTGCAGATGCAGAGGAGGTTTCAATATTTGGATGATTTGTAACCTCTGATTCTTTTGTTGTGGTAAAAGCATGTCTACTGCAAATTTGTGTGTGAGGCAGGTCATTGAAATCTCCTTATGCAACTCTGCAGAAAATCGGCCTAAAGAATGTAAGTTCAGTTGGTGCTCAGAGGATAACGGGCCAAATTTAATGCATTTTTGCATTATGCAAGTCATAATTTTCTACTTAACACGGAGAGTGCAGTTTCACCAGAATGGATTAGCATATAGGATTCGTTGGTTAGATCACTTCTGAAGATTCTCTTGTTGTGGCTTCCTCACTGGTTTTTGGTTAAGGATTCTTATTATGATTTAGATGCTTATTTAATGTTTACTGAACTTTCCTTTATTAGTGAATTTACATGAACTTTCTATTTTCATGAATAAAAGAGATGCCGAGCGCCCATGACGTGCCCAGTTACTATGCTCGTGAGGAGGATAGGGCAGGACCCCGTATCATTAGAGATACTGAATCTGTCAATGCATCATATGAACGCTACTTGCGCAGCTCGGTATTCATTTTTTCTCTTGTTTCATTATTGGGATTGTGATTTTGTCTTTGCCTATCTATCTCTACCATATGCATTTGTAAAATATGGTGCAATCTACCAGCAGATTTCATCATATGGCGGTGAAGCTGGAAGATCTTTGAGTGGTGGACATCATCAGGTAGATGATCCACGGGGCATAGCAATTGGGGGATCAGACCCAGCAATGCCTGCAAAACCCCGCTCCATTGGAATGGGAGGACGGCCTGAAGTTCCACTCCCTCCTGATGCTAGCAGCACGTTGTTTGTGGAGGGTTTGCCAGCGAATTGCACCCGCAGAGAGGTTTCTCGTATCCTCCAGATTGTATAAGTTTTTCCCACTATTCCAGCTTCTTTTTGTTCCTTGATTTTAGTTTGCAGATATATTTCGCCCTTTTGTGGGCTATAAGGAAGTAAGGCTCGTGACTAAGGAGTCGAGACATGTGAGAATATGTCTTATTATGTATTTTTTGTACATGTAATGATGTAAAATTGTGTTCATTCTAATGATGCTGTTTGAAACTAATCTATGCAGCCTGGGGGTGATCCACTGGTGCTTTGCTTTGTTGATTTTGAGAGTCCAGCTCACGCGGCCACAGCAATGGATGCTCTACAAGGTGAGACCAGCACATGTTTTTATTTTATATCCTATGTAACTGTTGTTGCAACTCAGAAAGCCATTTTCTGGGTTAGTTTGAGAATGGTTCATGAATGTGGAATTCATTAAGAATTTAGTCCTTCATTTTGAATTTCAAATGATTGCCGCTGTGCACGAACACAAAGGGCTCCTTGTGCTTTTTGGGGGTTGAAGTCTTGATGGAAGATGGGGTGTATTGTGTTTCCCCTGAACAACTTGGCATCCATGTCTAATAAGTTCACAACAGTTGAAATTTAATAGCTGGCCTTCCTTTTCATGATGCAAATAATGACTCCAAAAGAATTTAGGATTCAATCCTTTTGCTGATAGGTCATAGGTAGCATCTCAATCCAGTATACACGTATTTACAGTTCTGATCTGTTTATTCATGTACACACTGGAGTCGATTAGAATTTTCATGATGTTCTAAAAAGAGCAATACACTCTGCAACCTTTCAGATGATTAGTTTTACTAGGAATAGGATGACCTCGACCGCTTGACGGCCATACTTATTCAAATTGGGCAGCGCAAGACCATCAGTTTCATTACTATGAGCACACTTATGCTTGTATAGAATTCCCTGTCTCTTCTATGATTATTGGTATGTGCTCGAAATAACACCATGCCTCTACCTTTACGTGTCTGCTGTGACTTCTCTCCTTTTTTCTGTGGAGAAATCAGAATACTGATCTTGTATCTAGTCTGAGGTGAGATTAGCTGCTCTTTTGGCTTGCAGTAAGCATTGTGAGTAATAGGGTACTGATTAGAGGTAGAGTGGGTTGTCCTTCTTGTCAGAAAGGAGCAAGTCTTGAAGAGATGTGTGTTCATTTTTCATGCATCCTTATCTTGGTGACTTGTAGTCATGGGATTGGGTGGAGTTGATATGTCTATTACATATTCACATGTTACAAATCACACATGAAGAGAAACTTTGTATTCAAAGTTAGTGTTGGCTTTTGACTTGACATTCAAGAGTGCTCCCAGGTTCTAATTATCAAAATTAAAATTTATATCATTGTTTTGGAATGTTATTGATTTGTTCATAAAAGACAACTTTATTAACTTCAATTAACAACAATTACAACTTAAAGCCACATTACCCAAGGAGCTGATGTGAGGTGAACATTTACACTTTTCTGTCATTGGGTAGATTAGTCATTAAAAGTTTGTTTAAAATTATGAACCAATTTTTCCTGAGAATTTGGTAAAACGTAAATAATCCACATCAGATTGTTGCAGTATGTTTACATTAACACTGAATTGTGATTTTTAATTAGCAAATTAATAGCTAGATAAGAATTGATGAATATAGAACTATAACTCATGAAATATGTCTTATTCATTACTCGAGTATTGGCCTCAAAGCTCTTAGTTTACTTTTATGCAACTTATTGGTATATGGAAACTCATAGTTCTTGTATCTTTATTCGCCTTCTGATTATGTTTGTGAAAAGATCCTATTGCACTGTTACCCGTGCTAGTACCAGGTTTTCTGCTTTGCTCATTTGGTAACTGTCTAATTTCTTGAACGGATATGTTTGATGAGTAAGAATTAACAATGAAGCGACCGTCGAAATCCTTACCATCACCTGTTCTCTAGTATACGTGGTTTTCCATCGCCAACTCAAACCGACGCCAGTTGCACGGTAAAATAGTCGAGCTAATCTTGCAGGTTACAAATTTGACGAGCACGACCGTGATTCAGCGCACTTAAGGCTCCAATTCGCTCGTTACCCTGGTGCAAGGTCGGGGGGTGGGCATCGTGGGAAACGTTGAGATTGTGATTTGACAGGTGAAGAATGCTATCATACGCTTGACCTTTATTATTAATAACCATTTAGGTTTCACTAAAAGTCGATGGTGGGCGATAAATTGCGCTGAAAATGGAACTACGCTTCTGTGTAGGACCCACTATATAAGGAGATTACGATTTGCGAGTATCGCAGCTTTGAAGTGTTGTGAAATTCTTGCGGATGCTTTGCTTAGGATCAGTGCGTTTGTGTCAATTGGATGGACGACTATTTGCATATACGGCTGTTGCCCTAACCTTTACCTTTATCTCCGATAGTTAAGAGACAACAGTGATGTTACGATATTTGAAACTACTTTGTAATAACTTCAAGTAATTTGGAACTACCTCCTAGGACTGCTGTTTTTATAGCCTCCTGCTGTAAGATTATCATTTCGTTGCAGTACAGATACCTTGGTTTCTTAATGCTTATTTCCCTTTATGTCCAGATTGATGTAGTTAGACGTGGTAGGCAGAACTGGTATCCTGTTTCATGCGCATATGTACGCGGTTTCAAAATTTCCCTTGAACAATTGAATGTCTTTTGGTATTCTTTCTACCAGAAATCTTGGGAATTCTTTAATTGGAAATATGTGAATTTACTGCAAAATTACAAAACACAAGGTGCCAAGAATTGTTGTTAATCAGATTTAACCACACATATTTGGTTGAAGAACTTGGTAACACCTGTGTGTTCTCTCACAAGTCTCCTAAAATATGGGATATCTTTCACTTTTCAGTGAACTTCAATTTTCTTGAAGATCTCACAAATATTGATTTATACTAGGTTATCTTAGCACTAAAGGAATGTCTAGATAACTTTGTATTTTTACGGAGTTGGAAAATGCTGGTCATGAAAAATATGTTTTCAAATGATTTGATGGGAAGCCTTCGGTGGTTTCTTTCTCTTCAAATTGCAACTCACCTCATATTAAAAATTTATTTTATTTACTTTCCTACATAAGAGTATGCTGTTTTGATTAAATAGTAATGGTCAACTTGTATTTCTGTCTACAGAAACCATATTCCAATTGTGTCAGCTAGTTATCCAACAGGCCCAATGTTTTGATTTGTGGAATGTGTTTCTGCCTTGTGAAACCATGCCTGGGGAAACAGTAAAAATACTCCATTCATCCTATGGAATCTCTTTATTCTGATTGGAATCATTCTACATGCATTACCGCCATTTTAGAATACTTTGGTAATTTATTCGGCCCGAACTGAGGAATCCCTTAGATATAATCTGCTACTTCAAGGGCAGTCCTTCCGTATTCACAACGGAAGTTAAATAAGGATTGAAATCATGTATGGGAATCATTTTAATAACCCCAGTTTAGTGGGCCTTTGGACTTGATATTTTTTATATAAACTTTGGAGCAATGTAGAATCAAGGCATTAAAGATGTGTCCTTGGATAGGAAAATTTGGTTATTCTGATTATGTTATCATCTTAAGATAGTCTGTAGTCAGTTCCTGACCTTCGGTTGGCTGTATTTTTCAGAAAATGAGAGGATGCATCATTCCTGAAGCTGACCATAGCACAAGACATCCTCCCTTTTGCCTTGCATTTGTCGTGATCACCGATTTGTTCAGTTCTGAAAATAGATAATATGCTATTGCTGTTTCTGCCTTAACTGTCCTCAAGCTGTCGCACTATTCTGGTTTTTTAGTGCCTTCTCGTATTTATAAGAAGTCATAGGCACACTGCTTCTATCGGATATTTTGCTGATGTAGAAAAAGGAAAGAGCATATGGAATCAGAAATTTCAGCTGGAAATGATAGAATGACTGGGCCACCTGCAGAGGTCAATTATGGATAATTCTTCACCATTAGCGATGCCCATGGTTGGCTCTTTCGTCAGTTTTATAGCAATTGAAACTTGCATCTGTATATCCGTACAGCTTTGGGTGGTGGATTAAAATGCGTAAAAGGTGGCCAACTGTTATCCCAGCTGAGCTTGAACGTTAAAAAAGAATCTAGCTTAGGTTCTGAATAGTCTAGTATTAGTTAGGGTCTAAGTATGGCAAGCGTTAATGCTCTGTAAGCTTTACAAATTTTAATGGAAGCAACATATGTCCTGTGAGAAAAGTGACCTGGTGAGAAACAATCATGAAATTTAATTTGTTTTCACTTGATGGCCTAGCTGGAAATCATCAATACAAGCTACACCAAGCAAAACTAATTTCAGATATTTATATACGTATGGAGTTTACTTACCATTGTTTCAAGTGCATTTTGGATAACTAGATGTCCCATGCTAAAAAAGAAGTACTTTTGAATGTCTGAGGAGGTGAATAGTCCAGTACTAGTTTGGGATTGCTTGTAGTGCATGGTTATTGCCTTTGTGATGTGGGTTTTTTCTTGTACATTGCGACCAGACCTGGACCTAGTAAACTTCTGCTCAAGGTCTTTATGATAGTTTATTTTCCAGTGCATTCTCATTGCCTCTGCATATATGCAAAGTATGTTACTTGCTTAGTTATAGAGGATTTTGATTATGGTTTTTTTAACTGTGGCCTGTGAGCACAAGTTCACCTAGTTGATTTCTCTTTTGAAAGGCCTTATTCGAAGTTATATTGCTTGTAGTACAGTGTTATTGCACCTATATATGTGGAGCCTCCCATTTGGTTGGACATATGTTTTCATGTTTAATTGTGGCAAAATTGATGTATCCATCCCCAATGCTTCCACTAGAGGAAGCATAGTGAAATCTGTTATTGACTCTTTAGAAGAGAAAGCAGATTAGTAGGGAAGGTAAAATGCAGCTGGGGATAGGTAAAGAAAGTGTAAAGGTACTGCAATGGAGTATTACAGGTTGAATAGCACTAAAATGGTTAGGTCATTGGAGGTCAAGAAAGCAAGTAATGTGAGGATGGCATTGGGGAGGATGACGGATGAATTGAACAGAAGTAGTCTCCATTTGGAGGATGTGATGAATGCTGTGAATTAGAACTTCTTCTCAGACATGCATTTGGATTCAGATGAATGTAACATTGTGTAAATTCGTTCATGAAAACTGGGTGAAAAATGATAATCCTGTCGATTGAAGTGATTGATCCTCTGTTGTAAAGCTAATACGACTTACTGAAGCAGTATATCATGAGCTATTAGATCAATTTTCGCTTCTTCTAGTTGGAATCATTCTTATGGAATTGTATGATATAGCGGCTGGCGCTAGAGAACCGCAGCTTCTACGATTTGATTCATTGTAACTCTTGCTACCTATGATTATGAAGTTTTACAATTATGTTGAACAATGGACTATGTGTACAGTTGGTGATTTGATTTCCTAGTTAGCAGGTTATAATTTAATATATGCTGGTTCTCTTTTTGTTTGGTAAAATATATGGTGGTTCCTGAAGATGCCTTACAATTGTATAAGAAAATAACACTATAAAATGGTGAATGGTATTGGCAATGAGTGGGCTTTGAATAATCGGTCACCATGTTTTATATTTTTTACAGTTGGACAAGAAAATCGCGCAAAAATGCAAGTGAATTGTAGATATTTGTTTGCGTCATATTTTGTATTATAAAAGTTTAATAATATACGACATGAAATTGAAAATAGTATAAATTTAATAATGGCACAACTAAATTCTAATTTTTGAATCAAACAATAAAAAAAATGAAACAACTGAAGATAAGAAATCGGTAGTGGGCCAAAAAAGAAAGGAGCACATAGAGTTCTATTGCACGTTGAATAAATTTTTTTTAATCAAATTATTTTTATATAATTTTTATGCGGTAACGTATGTAAGGAGGTATATTTTCATCTTTATAAGTGTATTTTGGTTACAAAAAATTAGTTTAACTTACAATAAGTGAATAATAAGTCGATTGGGGGTAATTGAATTTTATTCACTTTTTTTGCTATATCAGGAAATTTAGTAAATATTAACTAACGAAATGATTTTTTGTTAGATAAAAACAAACTTAAAGAGTATTAGATGCAATATTTCAAATCATTGAGGGTTTATGTGTAATTACATTAAATATCATAAAAGAGCGATATAAAATATTATATTCACTGTGTGCTTTTGAATATCCAACTTTGTCTTTTTATTTCAATTCACATATTCGAAAATTAAATTTGGTTATATGGCAACTTCATATTCTTTAGGGTAATGGGTAATCAATCACATCTATTCAAATTTGGCATAATTACAAATACGTCATTATAGTTTGAGAAATTATAAATATTTTTTTGATTTTAATGTTTGTCTAACAACGAGTTCATTTTGTTAGTTTTTGTTAGATTTTCTTCTAATTTTATGGTTAACTAACTAAAATTCTCTTTTAAAATATAAATAATAATTTTATATATTTATGATTTTTTAGAATATTTTATGACCTAATATTCTCATAAGAATATTTATCTTTCTCATTCAAAAATTTTGTTACATTTTTTCACATACTTTATTATTTTTTTTAAAAACTTTCAAAATTAAAATAAGATAATAATGTCCATTTTATGGTCTATGACTATATAATTATTTTCTACTTTAAGACAGATATTTTTAATTTTTCAAGCGAGGAGAATATGTTCATAATTATACCTTACCTTGTTTTTTAATATACCCACAATCAAAAATTTTCCTTTCCTACTTTACTCAATATTTCTTTTATCTCATAGTATTCTTTCTTTTCACGTTTCCATTTTTTATCCCCCTGCCATGTTTGTTGGTTTGTCGTTTTACAATTTACTTTTTATTTTTCCTCTTTGATTCGGTTCAAAATATGTTACCTTGATCTGGTTATGTAATTTCCTCAAATCTATAATGGAAATAAAATAGGTACGTTAGGCTTGTCGGGATCGTTTTCAACAAAAACACAAGTTACTTTGGATCGAGATAGAAATATGAAATCAGAAGTTAAAAAGTCAAAACAATAAATGCCAATTACCTCGAGTGAATCAGATATGAGGTATTTGACACTGTAGATCAGATCACGTATCTTCATATGGGCTTCTCTTAACTTCAATCTTCTGGTGTATAATCCTCTTTAGATTTCGGGTCAACTAGCGGGGTGGGTCCTGGCGACCCGACCTGCGACCTCATAAGCGGATCCTGACAAAATGTCCATTTTGCCCTTAATGAAGAACTTTTTTATTTTTTTAATAGATAAACCCCCATCACTCTTGACCTCACGCATGTCTCTTTTTGGATAGTACAAGGGATTGCGTCTGCAATGGCTAATAAAAATGAATGTATTTAAGCATTAAATTAAAAATATAAATATGGAAGTAATCCAAAATAAGAAGACTGTGATGAGTTGACAAAATTTTTGAACAACTAACGAAATATTGGGACCAGATGAGATTTTATCCGGTTTTGAAGGAATCCAAAATTACGGGAATCTAAAAATTTGGTCAAAATGGTTGCAATTCGGTTAAAGAATCCCCATCCAAAAAATACTTTACTATACACATAATAGATAGGTAGAAGAATTGTCAAACTCAATTTCCAGCTCATGCAAACTTTAATCTAATTTGGAAACATAATCTCATCCACTTGCATTATAACTCAAATTCACAAAATCAGATAAGTAGAAGACTAATCCACTACTCCCAACCAAAATTAACAAACTAAGAAGTATGATTATCTATCTCTCTCTCTCTCTCTCTCTATATATATATATATATATATATAAAACAAATCTTAATTATGATTTGGATCACAATAACAAGGCTGAAAATGATTACAAATCAGGTTATGAATCCTCCAATCTGAGGAACTCTAATCCAACTAGGATTCTTCATGTCATATATATAAATATATCCATAAAACATAATGTATATTACTCATTCATGCAGAAACACCACTACATGTGAACAATTTGGATTCAAATCAAGAACGAGAAACTAAAGAGTCTGAATTCTTCTCCATGGCTGAGACTGCACAAGATTTTGATTTTGATGATGAATGTGTCATCAAACAAGTAGACGTAACCGTGCCGAAAACCGATGATCCTACAATGCCAGTATACACATTTAGAGTGTGGCTGCTGGGAATCACAGCCTGCATGTTGCTATCTTTTGTGAACCAGTTCTTCTGGTACAGAAGTGAGCCCCTGATCATCAGTTCCATCTCCATGCAGATTGCGGTGGTGCCAATAGGCCACTTGATGGCGCGAATGGTAACAAAACGATCCTTCTTGAAGGGGACGATGTTAGAGTTCACGTTGAATCCCGGGCCGTTCAATATCAAGGAGCATGTCATGATAACTATGCTTGCCAATGCTGGTGCTGGAACTGTTTATGCTACTCATATTTTGAGTGCTGTCAAGCTTTACTATAAGAAGAGCTTTGGTTTTGTTCCTGCCTTCATTGTCATGTTGACAACACAGGTACTTGATTTTATTGATTTTTTTTTCTCACTTTCTGGTTTCCTTTTGTTATCAGGTGACTGAATTTGATGTTTCATGATGGTTTTTAGATATGTTTTAACCCTATTTGTGCAATGTAACACAGTTGTTAGGATACGGGTGGGCTGGAATTTTTCGTAAATATTTGGTTGAACCAGGAGAGATGTGGTGGCCTAGTAACTTGGTTCAAGTCTCACTATTCAGGTATATTAGTGATCATGGCCTTAAAATTTCCCAATAAACTCCAGTTTTCTATAACTTTCTAATGATCCATTCTTGTTCTTGAAGGGCCTTACATGAGAAGGAGAAGAGACCTAAAGGAGGAACGAGCCGAACGCAGTTTTTCCTCATAGCCTTAGCTTGTAGCTTTGCTTACTACATCATTCCTGGTTACTTCTTTGTAATGTTGACATCAATTTCTTGGATTTGTTGGATTAACCCAAAATCTGTCCTAGTCAACCAAGTTGGCTCTGGCTTAAACGGCTTAGGAATCGGAGCCTTAGGATTTGATTGGTCGACAATTTCAGCATACCTCGGGAGCCCTCTTGCAAGTCCATGGTTTGCTTCTGCCAATGTTGCCGCAGGTTTTGTCCTGGTTATGTATGTGCTTACACCAGTAGGTTACTGGTTTAACCTCTACAACGCCAAGAACTTTCCTATATATTCGGCAAACCTTTTCCAGTTTGATGGTTCAAAGTACAACACAACTGCTATCATCAATTCCCACTTCAATCTTGATAAGGCAGCTTATGCAAAAGCCGGCCCGTTGTACCTCAGCACCATGTTTGCCTTGACTTATGGTCTTGGATTTGCTACTCTTTCTGCAACTCTGGTTCATGTGTTGCTCTTCAATGGAAGGTATTTTACTCGTTTCCACGTAATCGGATAGGCTGCATTAAGAGCATATACATGAGTTGCTGCTACTAGGTTGTGCTAGTCCTGGTCACTCTTTATTGTTTACTTTAAAAGTCTATTGTTTCTGGAAGTATTTTTAAGCTGATTATCCATTTACCTTACTGGATTGCATGCAGGGATTTATGGAAGCAAACGAAAACGGCGTTTAAAGGAAACAAGAAAATGGATGTGCACACAAGGCTTATGAAGGCATACAAACAGGTTCCAATGTGGTGGTTTCTAGCTATCCTCGTTGTTAACATTGCCGTTGTCCTATTTGCTTGTGCAAAATACGGAAGCTCGCTTCAATTGCCGTGGTGGGGTGTTTTGCTTGCTTGTGCAGTTGCGTTCATTTACACGCTTCCTATTGGCATCATAGTTGCTACTACAAACCAGGTACAAGAAATGCATGCTTTCTACATGTTTCAATTTTCAGTAGAACTCCAATCTCTTTTTCACATTCTTGATTTTCAATCTTTCCTTACTAATCATTCTTCTGTTTTGAGCCAAAAGCAACCAGGTTTAAACGTTATCACAGAGTACATAATAGGATATGCTTATCCTGGCCGTCCGGTGGCCAACATGTGCTTCAAGGTGTATGGATACATAAGCATGGTACAAGCTCTAACTTTCATAGCAGATTTCAAACTTGGCCACTACATGAAAATCCCACCAAGAGCAATGTTCAGTGTTCAGGTTAGTTTTCTGCTCCCTCAAATCCCTTTTCTTCATATTTCAAGAAACGTATACTAATGCTCTGCTAAAACCGATTGTTCTTTTCAGTTAGTGGGAACTGTTATTTCAGTAATCATATACACCACAACCGCGTGGTGGCTAATGGCAACCATCCCAAACCTCTGTGACACATCCTTGTTACCGGACGATAGCCCCTGGACTTGCCCGATGGATCATGTTTTCTACGACGCTTCTGTCATATGGGGCCTTGTTGGTCCACAGAGGATCTTCGGTAACCTTGGCATTTACCCTGCTATCAACTGGTTCTTTCTTGGTGGAGCCATTGCACCTTTGCTAGTTTGGCTGGCAGCAAAGGCATTCCCAAACCAGAAATGGATAGGCCTAATTCACATGCCAGTTTTGCTGGGCTCCACGGCCATGATGCCCCCGGCAACTGCAGTAAACTACACAAGTTGGGTTCTTGTTGCGTTTCTTTTCGGCTTTGTCCTGTATAGAAACCAGCCCCAGTGGTGGCAACGGTATAACTACGTATTGTCCGGTGGGTTAGATGCTGGGACGGCCTTTGTTACGGTGCTGATGTTCTTCGCTTTGCAGTCGAAAGGCATCAGTGTCCAATGGTGGGGAAACAACCTGGATGGATGCCCATTGGCTGCTTGTCCTACTGCAAAGGGGATAACAGCTCAAGGATGTCCTGTTAACTAGTGCAGCAATCGGTAACTTTAGATCTTAGAATCAGTTTTCTAGAAAATATTGGTCCGTAGTTTCTACTAACATACGTTGTTTACTAAAACATCTGAACATGTTAATTTCTGTCTTGAGTCTTGATGTGAATATGGCAAAGTAAGTTTCAACATTCATGGTCTTGATGAAGACAAAATCCCACATCATGAATTTCCACAAAATCCATTCGTTTGTTCTCATTCCACAAAACGTCTGTCTTCGTAGGTTTGGACCATTTCAACCAAGAAAAGAACAAACAAGTCAGTTTAAAGTAAGTTATGCTTTCCACCCTTTGAATATCAAACAAGTGGAAGAAGCACATCAATTCATGGTTGCACATCATACTTAAAACTATTTCTTCTGTTTTCTGCACATAATTTTGGTCATTTTTAATACTATTACACATAATACAAACCAAATTATTAATATTTCTACTAAGTAACGACCAATTCGTCTACGACTAACTCGACGATCGTGTTGTGACTGGAATATTATGCTTGTGAAATTCTTGCGCGCAAAAGGACACAAACCCCATCCACAAAATAGTCAAGGCAGCCGCTGATCCTCCAGAATGACTTTTCACATGAATAACAAAATGGAAAATTCTAACTCAAACCGATTTGAACAAACATGAACCAATTATATACTTATCGTATCATTTGTGTAACGAACTCTCAAATGGCATTCACTAATTATTAAATCAAGAAAAACATTAACATTGCTAGCAGAGAAGTTGCTAAAACAATCACACGACTCTCTAAATTCACAAACCAACACCAAATATATATATATATATATATATATAACAAGAACATTAGGATACTACATATGTATGGATTGACAGCCCTCCAAATCTCTACTTTCTTTGAATCCTAGAACTGTTGAATAATATGAAAGAAAATTAAACTCATTCCTGCCCTGAAAAAGGAAGCATGCTGGCTGTGTATGTGTGTGTGTGTATAGAGAGAGAGAGAGAGAGGGAGAGGAAGATTAAATTTGTAGCAGAAAAGCATACAAGAGTGATATTGATTCGGCTCATACCCTAAACTGCATATATATATGAAGGAATGAATGAATGAATGGTGCTGAGCCAAAGCAATATCACGCCATGTCTGCTTCTCAGAACCACTTCTGCAGCTTATAATCTATAATGAAGAAATGGTGGTGAATGAAGAGGGTGGAGTGCAGCCCCTCCTTATATAGGGCAGAATTAGATTTTTTAATGCTATAATATCAAGTGTGTGTGTGTGGTTGGTTCCTCCAAACAAGGATCCCAGCCTACTCTCAACATTACCCAAGGGGCATCATCACTATAATATACATATGTCCAATGAATAATATTTATATATATATATTATCATCAGGATCTAAGAATCCACAATACAATTTTTTTTAATTTTTTACAGAATTAAAAAAGGAAAATGTATGTTTACTGACAGTGGGAGATAATTTGGACACGTGAACTTGTACCATATTGTGCTCTTCTCTCTCTCTCTCTATATATATATATATATTCTATGCAGTATAGTATTTCGGCGTATGTTGTGGTATCCAGCCTTACATAATGATGTTTGTAATTCTGATACGTTATTTTTGTGTGTATATATATAATAAATGATATTTTATGTTTTAAAATATATTATAAATAAAAAAATATATATAAATCAACAGATCATATTTTTAAAAATAAAAGAAAGGAAGCAACAAATAAAAAAGAAAAGGGTATTATCAGTGTCATAACAGTCATTTATGAGAGAAAAAAGCATTTTCTTTTTATATAATATAGATATACGTACCCTATATAGGAAAATTTGTATTTTTGATATCATATGTTTGTTTGTTTTTTTAATTTAATTTTATTTGTTACAATTTTCTCATATTGTACTTAATAAGTTGCAATTTTTTTTTTATTTTAGTCTTCATCTTTATTTTCATCCAATAATTAATTGAGCCTTTAGCATTTTTCGTTAATTATTGAACGAGAAATGCACATAAAACTTAAAAAATTGATAAAATCTTCAACTTATAGAATGCAATATGAGAAAATTCGTAAGAAATGAGACTAAATTGAAAAAGACACTTTATGGGACCAGAAATGCAATTTGTTGTGGAAATTGTGTGATTTGTGTTTATTATCATATTTCAAAAAAACTTCATATATAAAATATCATTATATAAATTATCATAATTACATATAGTACGGAAATGAATGAAATAAATTTAGAAATTAAAAAAGGTGCAAGTTTTAACTGTTGAACATGCCTCCAGGATAAAACTCCAGGTTTTAACGGTGCTATGTTTGTCAAAACCCGTAAACTATCAACGCAAAATTCACTCTCTCAATGGCCAAATAAAGGAAGATAATGACTCGTTAAATAGTTGTAAGAATTTGACCGTTATAAAACATCAAATTGCCTAACTAAAATTCATAATAATAAATTCAATTATATAAATATATAAAATGTAACGGTCAAACACTTATTAAACCTCATAAAATTACAATTAGATCATTATAATGAAGGAGGATGGGGTCACATGCTCACACCTGAGTGGGGAAAAAGAAGGCAAGGGTGGCGGAGGAAGAAGGAAGAAGGAAGGAGGGTCGGGGCGGCAAAAGAAGGCAGGGGCAATGGAGGAGGAAGAAGGAATGAGGAGTGGCAGAAGGGAGGCGACGGTCAGGGGGGCAAAGGACCGGCAGGGAAGCAAGACAGAATGGGGGGAAGAAGACAGGGGGCAAGGGGGTAATTTTTGTCCTCTTAATCGATTTGGACCCCAAATTCTCAAAGTAAACAACTTGTACAACTCATCTTATTCAACCTAATCTTCTCAAATAAATAAGGCCTGAAATAATTAACATCTAAAACTTTAAGATATCATAGTGCAAATAAACTAAGTAATATTTTTGCGTAAACATTAAGACATCAAAATCCACCTTTTATATATATATATATATATATATACACTACATTATCAAGTGGAACAAGAATATCAACTGTTGTATTTCACAACAGGTAAAGAATCAGTTCGCAATGGTTAGAATTAGGAAAGCAGGCTTTTATAAAACTGTTTGGTTTTTTTATTGGTACCAAAAACAGAAACCAGAAAACATGGTGCAGTCTCAGCAGTACATATTAAGTAATTTGCAGTGGTCCTTCCCTCAATCAACCTATATACATATAATAATATAGTAAAAAGCTATAGAAAAGTGTGAAGGAGTGGCTGAAAAACACAGTCTTGTCCTTAATTAAAAAATTTCCTTGCATCTAATCCATAATCCATAACGTGGAAGGTAGCTACCTATTACTTTAATCCAGTCAACAATTATAGGGAAAATCTAGGCACCTTATCACAAAGATAGTCAGAATCTTTCTCCTCCAATCATAATCTTCAATATTTCCACCATATTTTTATACTTTTTCAGGTTTAATATAATTACATATAGACCTTATGTGGTTTAAAAAATCATATCTGACGTAATTAATATTTGTTTCTGTCTAACAAATAGAACCGTCTATTATTCAAGATTTAGTTGTACAAAAACATGATAAACCAAGTGTTGAAGCTCTTCACCCTCGACCTTCAATGCTTAAAGTTGTACGGCTGGTAACAAACTAGTAAAACAGATTGACGACTGTGTTAAGTGATGGTTGATTTGCTTTCACTAGTTCTAGCAATTAGGTGAGAAATGAAGATTTGAAGGGTGAATGGAAAGTGATCCTCAGATTCTTAAGACTGTCTTTTACGCTAAATAGTGCTTAGTAGAGACAAAAACACACTTAAAAAATCACCATCCCCATTAATCTAACTCCTACCTACTAATTCATTTAAAATTAAAACCGACCATCACCAATCAAAGGTTAACACTCTGTCTGCTTCAACTAATATTCTCCTCAACTCGCCTTCACACAATTAATTAGGAAGAAGAAAGATGAAAAATTAGCCGCCGCTTCACTGTAGATATTACTGTTATTTTTTTGTCACTAGCGACGGCGCCAAATCCCATTTTGATGTAGGTCGCGCGAAATTCGGATCGGATCCCGAGTGTATCCTTCTTTTAAGCTACCTGTTAGTGGATCTTGAGAACAAAGCAAACGTGAGACTAGCCGAGTAGCCCTCGGCGATGACCCTCCGACGCTTAAGTTAAAAAAGTGGGGTCGAAAAGAGGAGATCGAAAATAATTGGGGTCGAATTAGAACGGAAAATGGCGGTAAAGTAGTAAATAAGACGTGGTTTGAATAACCATAAATGAGACTATTTATAGTCGTACGGTATCGTCTAGGAGAGCGACACGTGTTTCCCCCGAGATGTTGCCACGTCATCCCAATCCAAGGGCCTTCCAAAGAAATGCTTTATTCCCTTGTCAAAATTGATCAAAATAATCAAAATAGTCAACCACAAATGTGTAAATGCCTTAAAAAAGCAGGGGTATTTAGGTAATTTGATAATCTCCCTCATCACATTTGTCAACTGATTTTATTATAATTATAAATATCTTTTTATCGTTTGAAAAATTATATATAATTAATAGGCTGTTAGACGGTTATTAATTGGAGGGGGGGAGGATTTTTAATTGTCTTAAACAAAAAAAAAATATTTATAATTATGCTAAACATTAGGAGAGTCCGTTATAGTTTACCTAATGTTAGATAGAAAAGAGTTAGGCTGCAAGTATTTGGTGGTGCATTACGAGTTTATATGTCAATTACCTAACTACGTTGGTGGATGGGTAGATTTTTACCATTATTTGGATAAAAATATTTTTGAAACATATAAAAATAGTTAGGACAAAAAAAATTACAAAAATGAGTTAAACAAGAATAAATTGTATTTAAAAACTAAAATAATTTAAGAGAAGCTTAAGCATAAATTGTATTTCCCGACTCCTTCATTTAACTTAGTTTAAGCTTTAATACGAATAATACTTAATTTAAGTATTTGCAAACAACCTGTAAGCTAAGATCCTAAAATATTAGATATGTAGAAGATTATGAAATATAAGGAAAGTCTTTGTTCGACTTGGGCTTAACTAGTTTAGTGGGTGTTTGGAGATCTTATAAGTTTTTCTAAACGAATCTCATAAGATGTTTGAAAGTTTATAAGATTCGATAAAGTATTTAATATATTTCTGGGAAAAGGAGTTATAAAAATAAGATGTAAAAACTTGTAACTTTTTTTTTTAAAAAAAATAAAAATCTATCAATTTATTTATAAGATCTTAACAAATTTCTTGACATTAATTATAAATTTATAATTACTAACATCATCTAAGTTTATCCAAACACTATATAAATTAAATATAATATTTTATAAGCTCTAAAAATATGAATAAGTGTATCATTTAAATAAGTTTAGCCCAAAGTCCTCTTGGTCGTGGACAGGCCCACTGCGCTTGTAATGGTGTAAATATGGGCTTCCATATGGGCCCATAAAGGGCCCAATTGTATTCATTTTCACCTCGGGCTTTTTCTTAAGAGGCCCAAAACTTTCTTTGTTGATGAACGTTTTAGGCCTACAAATTGAATCCGAATTCCGAACAAACCCGACATTGATTCCATTTCAAGTCGCAGTTGGGCTAGCGCGACTTCAAGTTGGTCTCTGACTTTACCGGCAGGAAAACAGTAAGGAACCCAGGAAGACGGTAAAAAGCATCTCGATCTTCTCTTCCCTGCATAAGATTCCGTGCGATTCTGAGGGCCTAGGGCTTCAGATCTCATCCCGAAATCACGAGGAAATTTGGCTGTTGCTGTTGAGCTTATATACTTGTGGAATTATTATACATATAGGTATTTATGAAAATACATGGAGGAGACCGTACATGAAGTTCACTTCGAGACGCGTCGTCACGCTTCGAGACCTTACTCATCCAATTATCCTCCGCAGCAACAGGTTCGCTCTTAATTGATTGTTGATGCTGCATTTAGTTTTGTTTTTGATTGAGTTTCTGTTTAGTTAATCAGTTATCTTTTGATTGGTTAAGCTAAAAGAAGGTGGCGGAGGGAGTTTACTTTCTTATCTTCCATTTCGAGGTACATTTGACTTTCTCTGTATTTAAGGATCCTGCTTCTATTTGGTTGAACTTTATATTAATTTGTGACGTCCCTGGTAATTGTTGTAAAATGTTGATTAAATTGAATGGCATGCGGTTCGAGTGAAGACTATGTAGGATTATATTTGTTTCTCCTCATGTGTTTGGTTATTAAATTGAGGACTGTTGTAGAAATGTGCTGAGTCTTAAGTAGTGACTTCGAGTTTTTTGATAAATCTGGATCAATCAATCAATTTTTTTTCACTGGTAACTTCTTGTAAATACATTGATAGTAGAACGTGCTTTGAACCTTCAAATCACTGCCATAGATTCACTGCCAGCATTACCCACTAGCCGCTCTTGTGATGCTTCCATGAACTTAAATTTCCACAAACCTTTCTGCAATCACCACATGACAGCAATCATTATTTCCAACATGTATTCACTTTGAAATCAGCATTGCAAGTGATACTTTTTTCACTAGGCATCTCCTAATTGTTCCATTTTTCTTTTTTGGTCCTGTCTTTCCCTTATTTCTTTTTCATAGTCATCAGATTTCATCTGATCATGAGTGCTCTCTAGTGTGAGTCCTCCCTTAATGAACTTTTATGGCTATGGTGAACCAGTTGTGGTTGTGATATGGGAATGGGGACTTCCCCTGAATTGCCAGATTGGTGGAGTAGTATTGGAACATTAAATATATCACGTTGGTATGGTAATTTTGTCCTGACATAAGGAAGGATCTCAATCACATCCCGGGGTAGTCAGAATGTAGAAGTCATCTCTTAGATTTCACATTGATATTGCATGGGAAGAAAGAATGTTGTCAATCCATCAGGTTTCTGATACTATAATCTAATAAGTTGCCACTGATCCAATTATAGTGTAGGAAGATTTACCCATCTTCAAGCCTTCAGCAAAATGATTAGATCTATGATCTATGTTTTCACTTGTTATATATATCTCTAGATATCTGAGTTGGATGTGTAGAGCTGGACACCAGCACATTGCTGTTGTGTTACACAGAACTCTTCATGTTGTTCCAAATCTTGTGCCAAGCATTATACTACAACTCTCATCTATGTTTGCCATCCTTGTCCCGTTCCAAGATGGGCATCATAATTTTTAACTTCTTTTGTCATGGAATTGCACGAGAAAACTGAAGTGTCTCCGTAAAATGTCTTAAAGTTGTCAATAGATACAGGGTATTACTCAGTTTATAGTGCCAGTACTGAAGTTCCTTTTTCCTTTTTCATTTTTGAATTTGTCTTAGCTTTTGGATTGTGTCACATTCTGAATTGTTTTCAGGAGTTGCTTCAGTTAACTTAATTGCTGATTTATTATTCTTTATATTGTATTGTGAAGGAATTACTCGACTTAAAGAGAAATGGAGCGAATATAGGCAACCAAGAAGATTAAGAAGATTAGTGTCCTTGTTTGTCTCTGCAAGAGGTGATTATGTTGCTGTAGCAGCTGGAAGTCAAATAACAATTTTGCAGAAGGATAATGACTACCAAGAGCCAGTGGGAACTTTTACATGTAAGGTGCACTTGTCTGACTGCAAGTATATGGTTCAGGGAATTGGCAGTTGTCATTTATGTTGTCTCCATTGTTTGAGTCCGTTATGTAGACTTGTTTTGCAAGTCAGGCTACTTATAGTGTAAATTATTGCTCATTATATCCTCTTCCTAGAAACTAGAAAATTGTTGAAAGGACATTGTTGATGTGATGTGTTGAACGTAAGCACAAGAAGTTCGAAATGTTTTGGAATTTTATGAGTAGGTGACCTTGAGTTATAGCAGAAGGTATGTGTCCAAAATCTGTTTGATAAAGTTGGTGGAATTATTAGTATCCATTTATGTGGGGCATAAATTTATTTTGGCTATGTTGTTTATTTGCTGAAAGAATTTATGTTAATCTCGGAAAATTTATTGGTCAAAGATTGTTTCTGTTAAGTTTCCTTATTAGACTCCTGCCATTGTTCTGGGAGGAGAAGTAGATATAGGAAATTTTGTAAATATCTGTGTTATTAAAACTTATCGCTATGGAAACTTGAAATATGAGTGTTCTATACTTCTCTAAAAACTTTAGTCTCTTTCTAGAGATATGAGTGTTCTATGAAAACTTTAGTCTCTTTCTAGAAATATGAGTGTTCTATGAAAACTTTAGTATCTTCTAAAACCGGTCTTGGTATATTCATAAGGAGCCAAAAGTTCTCCAAAGTTTTGGGTTTTTCTTTAAGAAGTCATTTCTAAGCCATTAGTCAACTCATTGGCCCCAAGGAAGTTTATTCAGATTTCCTTATGTTACCTTCCATGATGTGTTAATTAATTATTTATCTCATGGTATTATGTCAATCTATTTTCTGATGCTTGCATAATTTTGTGCAAGTATTTACATTCTCTGCGGGTTTGCTCAGTAGGTGGGAGTGCTGGCACATTCACATGTGGAACTTGGTCAGAATCTCATGAATTACTTGGAGTTGCTGATGATACTGATACCATCTACATTGTCAAGCCAAATGGAGAAGAAATGACCAAAATTACAAAGAAGCACCTGAATGCCTCCTCCCCTATTGTTGGCTTGATTGTGCTGGATGATGCTTCTGATAAGAAATCCTGCTTGTAAGTGTGGTCAAAGATTTTGTCTCTTTACTAATTGTACTTTCAGTTGCAACAGATTAGACTCTCCACATTCTTAAGCTTTTGAGATTTAAAATTTTTTGCAGGTGTACCTTCACTGTCTTTTTTTCAGATGGTTCATTTTATGACATTGAGATCTCTAAGGATCCAAGTGCATCCATTTTTTCAAAACAAACATTAAACAGTGCATCAACACTAAGACACTGTCCTCCTGAAATTTGCTGCTGGGACTATCATCAGAGACTTTCTTTACTTGTTCTAGTCAGTAGTGCTGGTGATACAAAATCTAGAGTTAATGGGAGCACTGGTATTTTCACTGTCTTCCTCTTCAACTTAATCACTTAATTTTGTATATAGTGGAATCTATTACCCTGGCAAGGGTTTATTCTGCGAAGAAATGGCAACATATATATTAGCAATACAAGCTTTCCAAAAGTATAATGACATTGTTTTATCAAGTTGTTTGACTTATCCCAAAAACTTGATTACTTTGGATTGTGCTTTTTGTCTTATCACTGAGAGGTAGCTCGTGTAAAATTCAAACTCTGAAGTATGGAGTTGCTTATCGATTGTACTGTCAATTTATTTTTTGTGGCAATTCAGATTCATTTGTCAGATATAAATTTTTGCTTCTTGAGAAATAGGAGAAGCAAAATCATTCAAATCTCAGGTGGTGTTAATTGAGATCCTTGATATTTAGATTCAGCCTTTTACAAAAAAACTAATAGTAATTGAAGCAGATATGCATTTTCTTTTTTTGGGAAGTTGGGATTCTAGTCCTTCTCCAAACTCATTGCTTTTTTCTTTCTGGTCAGGAAGCAGGAACATAGATATTGTCTAATATTTGAATGTTATGACTCTTTTCCTGCAGGATCCCGTACTATATCTATCTGGAGAAGGAAAGATAAGTTACAAATGGAACCATTGGTTTTTACTCAAACTGAAGGTTCATATTCCATACCAAAAGATTATTCTGGTCAACTGACATCTCCAAAAGTGCTGTTCTCACCTCGAGGAAACTTTGTTGCTTCACTGGATATGGAAGGATGCTTATCCACTTTTCAATTTGATGAAGAAAAATGTTCCTTCTCAAAACTTTCTGATGTTAAGAGCTGCAACTCAGAGGCGACAATTGATATTTCAAGCACTGGGACAGGGTTACATGATATTGTGGATTTTACTTGGTGGTCTGATGAAGTACTTACAGTCGCAAAAAGAAATGGCAATGTGGTCATGGTTGACATTCTTAATGAAGTAAATATATCAGAGAATGATCTTGCATATTCTCTTCCCCTTTTAGAAAGCGCACAACAGTCCCCTGGGCTGGTTTTTCTTCTAGAGAATACTTTAGGTGAGGATAGCTATAGATTATCTGAAAAGAAAGATCTGATTGAATGTGTCATGAGAGAAAGGCCTAATCAATTGGATATTTCCAAGCTGGAATGGAATTTAGTATCATTTACAAAAAGATCAGTTCTTGAAGTTTATGATAATCTGATTAGCAGTCAAAGGTATCAGGCTGCTCTCGGGTTTGCTGATCGTCATGGGTTTGACAAAGATGAAGTGCTAAAGTCACATTGGTTATCTTCTTCCCAAGGAGTGCACGAGATAAATACTATACTGCCCGCTATCAAGGACCTAGGTTTCATACTTTCTGAGTGTGTAGAAAAAGTAGGACCGACAGAAGATGCAGTGAGAACTTTACTTTCTTTTGGGCTTCGCGTAACGGACTCTTATAGATTTTCTGACTCAGAAGATAACGGCAATGGGCAGATTTGGGATTTTCGTTTGGCAAGACTTAAGTTATTACAGTACAGAGACAGGCTGGAGACATTTCTTGGGATAAATATGGGCAGGTGATATTCAAAGTCACGTTTTACCTCTCAATCAAATTGGATTATGATTTATTTATGTTTCTTCATCTTTGGGAGCCAGAGTTTTACTTGTGCTTCTAGGTTAGGTATTTTAGTTTTCTCACCTAGGATATTTTTTCGGAAGCATTTCCAAGTTGGGGTCTGCTTCACTTTGTGTGCAATTGCAACAATCAGCTTCTGGATTTCTTCATATCATCAACAGGATAGGTCTAAGTCTGCAATGGGAATTTGCATTTCAAAACATATTAATAATCCAGAGAATTTGGGAAGTCTCATTTATCCTCCCTTGCATTGTTTCATATTTATGGACCCTCAGATAAATCTCTGTGCAAGGGCTTGTCTGAATACTGAAATAGCTTCTCATTCATTAGTTATTATATCCTTTGGATCCTTTTGACCTGTTGTTGTCGCTCAGTGAAAATATGCGTCACCTTATCTTTTTGCTTCACTTAGTGCAATGTACTCGTGTTCAAAATTTAAACTATATATATATATATATGTAGCTCAGGTTAAAGGTGCATGTGTTGTGTGCATATTGAAGTAGGAAGAATTTGTTGGCATCTTTAGGATGAAAGATTTGGAGCATCAGGTTAAGGCACAAAATCAATGGTAACCTCAAGAACGGAGCTTAATGAGCTTCTGTTGTTCTTTTATACATGGTAAAAACATACTCATGATTTTCACTGACTTGTAGCTTAATGACTTAGCTTTGCAGGTTCTCTGTGCAGGAGTATGGCAGATTCCGTGATTTGCCCATCAGCAAAACTGCTTTGCTACTGGCAGAAAGTGGAAAGATTGGGGCCTTGAACCTTCTATTTAAACGGCATCCTTATTCTTTGATTCCTTCCATGTTGGAAGTTTTAGCTGCTATACCTGAGACTATACCAGTTCAATCCTATGGACAGCTGCTTCCTGCAATTTCTGCTCCTTCGAATATTGTTCTCAGAGATGAAGATTGGGTGGAATGTGATAAAATGGTGAAGTTTATCAACGAGGTCCATCAGAATCATGAGAGCAATATCCAATTCATGACTGAACCCATCATAATGAAACACATGGCATTTCAATGGCCATCCGTTTCTGAACTTTCTTCATGGTACAAAAAAAGAGCTAGAGATATTGATACTTTAAGTGGTCAGCTAGACAACTGCATGTGCTTGGTTGATTTGGCAATTCGTAAGGGAATTTCTGAATTGAATCAATTCCTTGAGGATATTTTCTACTTGCACCAGCTTATATATTCTGATGAAAATATAGATGAGATCAGCTTTTCTATGAGTCTTGATACCTGGGAACAACAGCCAGATTATGAAAAGTTCAAGTTGATAATGATGGGAGCCATTGAGGATAATGTAATTCCTAGATTACATAAAAAGGCTATTCCGTTTATGCAAAGTAGGTTTCACACATTGACTGGAGTTTATGCCGCCGTTGATTATCTTACACGAGATAATACTGTTGACTCATTTCTGGTCAGATGGCTGAAAGAACTTGCTTCACAAAATAAACTAGACATGTGCCTAATAATAATTGAAGAAGGGTGCCGGGACATGGCTAACCATCATTTCTTCAAGGATGAAGTGGAGCTCGTTGATTGTGCTCTCCAGTGTGTTTATCTGTGCAATGATTTAGACAGGTGGAGCACTATGTCCACCATTTTATCTAAACTTCCACAGATGCAAGGTAAAGTTTTCTGAAGACATTATTCTTGAATACTTAGTCAAGTGTATCATCTCTCTAATAACATTGGGTGGGTGTAAACTTTATCTTAGTCTTGAATCGAACATAACTATATCTTAATGTTGTTAATGATAACCCAATCTTTGTTTAGCATAATTTACTTCTTGTTTTCTTGTAAGCTGATGATCATCTACTATTTTTTAATCCAATATGCAATACTTATTGCATCTTGAACTACAGGCAGCTCTTGAGAATTTTCTTTGTTTCTTTTCATTTTTTCTCCTTTAAATTTGTTTAGTTACACTACTACTTATTTTATGTAAAAATGAAGTGAGAAATATGATTAAATTTTGTTAGTACTCTCTATCTGTTCATCTGTCTCTCTTGTGTGTGTGTGCGAACGTGCGCTGGCATTTGGTTACTTTCAGTGCATGTGCCAAATACTAAGCAGTTCCGGATGGTGGTATTTTGGTCCATTCATCGGGAGAGGTAGGAATGAGTGATTTTTGTATAATATTTGTTCCTGGAGTCCTGATACAGATGGTTACATTGCAAGCAATACAGGGATTATTTAGAATGCAGTTGCAGTGAAGATTCATAATTTTCTTTGTACCATATGTTCTTATTTTGAATTAATGATCTGAATTATCTGTGAAACATTTCTTGCTCGAAGAGAACTAAAAGGAAAAAAGATCAAGTGGAATTTATGAGTTATATTTTTCTGGTATCTTTTAATATATATAATCTTTCATATCATCTCCGTTTGATTTATTTTAGTTCTTTTCACATGGATGATCACAAATGAAAGGAATTTTAGAAGAGTGAAACTTGAGTTTGAAATAATGCAAAGATGTGTGTAAAACATGTTAAGGGATATTAATAGAGACAATAGAACTTATTTATAGTGGTTTCGGATTTCGTTATTTTGTGCAATGATTGGACTCCTAGTGTGAGTTGTAGGAATGTAACTGAATTTCGTGAATTGACAGAAATTGAGGCCAAGGATATTAAGCACAGACTTAAACTTGCAGAGGGCCATGTGGAAGCAGGACGATTGTTGACATATTATCAGGTAAATTCTGCTGCCTGCCTTAGTACTTATTTTCTGTATGATATATCAGGCAATTAATATTATGTTTCTCTCCCAGCTTTCAGGCAATTAATATCAGTGTTTTTTGTTTATATTTCCCTTAAGGATGTTTGAACATAGAGGAGCATCAGAAAAACCTGAAAAGTTCTCCTTGATGAGGAGTTTCCTGAGTGGATAGACCTTTTCTTCTACTGGTTGTCGGTGACTAATTCGGGATGAGCTTTGTGATAAAATGAGTTATTGTTGATTTAATTTTGCAAATGCAGTTTAGCATAAAGCATGCAACTGGACATGGTCTAGTCACAGGAAGTTATGTCTGCTGGATGTGATATGTTTAGCTAGTTGTGTAATGACTGAGAAAAGCTAATGTTCTGCACTTACATCACTATTTATTTTGGATGAAATTGAATAGGGGAAGAGTTGAAAAGGCTATTTTCTCTCTTTTCATTAGGAAACACTTAGATTCTCCTTCATGAGAACCTCGTTGGTTCATCCAGGATGCTTTTCAGTGGGTATTCAAGGAAGTGTCCAAATGCCTAAGCAGCTGTTTCTCTGTGAATATTGTATTTTACTTGATAAGCACTTAAGCTGCCACATGGACTAAGTTCCTCTTCAGGATGGCCTTTGACGTATTACTTGTCTCTGCACAGTCATCATATAGCCTGAAGAAGTTTTTCCTTTTTTAGTTTGTTGTGCTTTGCTTTTGAAAGTGATATGTGGGAGTGTGAGGATTATGCCAATATATTGCCTTTGCAGATGCATGTGCTTGTGAATACCCAGTTTGGGTTCATGTCATTTAGAAATTCATTTGGTGATTCATAGACTTGCACTTAATGATGCTTTATCTGTGTTCAGGTCCCGAAGCCCATAAGTTTCTTCCTGGATGCACATGCTGATGAAAAGGGTGTAAAACAAATTCTTCGTCTTCTACTTTCAAAATTTATCCGCTGGCAACCGGCACGGACAGATCACGATTGGGCAAACATGTGGCGTGATTTGCAATCTCTTCAAGAAAAGGCATTCCCGTTTCTAGATCTCGAGTATATGTTGATTGAGTTCTGCAGGGGATTGCTTAAAGCTGGAAAATTCTCACTAGCAAGGAATTATCTGAAAGGTACCAGTTCTGTTGCTTTGACAACAGATAAGGCCGAAAATCTTGTTATTCAAGCTGCTCGAGAGTATTTTTTCTCAGCACCAACTCTTGCTTGCCCTGAGGTAATTCTCGAATCTTAGCTCCATTTATCTTGACTATGTAATGGATCCTCTTGTAGGTTTATGTGGTTACTTGGCTTTTATGTCTGAGTGGTTAAGTAACATGCTTGTGTCGGGCATGAAGCACCCTCGGGTTGTCTGATGATTGAATCTTCCTCATTTATTCTGTTATGGGTTGTGTCTTGAAGTTAGTCCTACTAATGTTTATTCATTAGAAAACAATTGCAAAATCGCTTTCAATGACCTTTGTTCTTGGTTGCACAGAGTGCAAATCAGAATCAGGCCCACCCTCCTTATCTATGCTTCTTTTGTTTGCAACTCTTCTTTTACTATATTAGTCATGGGAAATTTTGGCTGTCAAAAATTTCCTTGGTTCATGTCTATGTTTAAATAATTGATCAATTTTCTGGAATTTGCGTTCAGATATGGAAGGCTAAGGAGTGTTTGAATATTTTTCCTAGCAGCAGAAATGTGAGGGTAGAAGCTGACATCATTGATGCTATTACTGTTAGACTTCCAAATCTTGGAGTCAACCTTCTTCCTATGGCATTTAGGCAAATAAAAGATCCTATGGAAATCATTAAGTTGGCAATTACAAGTCAAAGTGGAGCTTATCTAAATGTTGAAGAACTTATTGAAATTGCCAAACTTCTTGGATTGAGCTCACAGGAAGATATATCAACAGTTCAAGAAGCTATTGCGAGAGAAGCAGCATATGCGGGAGATGTGCAGCTGGCTTTTGATCTTTGTCTTGTGTTGGCCAAGAAGGGCCATGGTTCTGTTTGGGACTTGTGCGCTGCGCTTGCCAGAAGCCAAGCCCTTGAGAATATGCATTCAAAATCCCAAAAACTGCTTTTAGGTTTTGCTTTGAGCCATTGCGATGAAGAATCAATTGGTGAGCTTCTTCATGAATGGAAAGATCTCGATATGCAGGACCACTGTGAGACTCTGATCAAGTTGACTGGAAGAGAGCCAGCCGAATTCTCAGAACCAAATTCCTCAAACCCAGGGGAGTTCTCTGGCAGGATTGGTTTCAACTCCGAGGACCAGGAACCACAGGTTACAAAAGCAAAAAGTTTACTCTCTTTGGTTGCTCAAAATTTGGCCTCAGAGAATGGATGTGATGGGGGAACCCTCCTAAATGAGAATGGGAAAGTGGTCTCTTTTGCCGCCTCACAGCTACCATGGTTGCTCAAACTGAGTGAAGATGCAGATTTTGGGAAAAGATTAACTTCAGGTTCAGTGTCCAGAATCCAGCATGTTAGTATAAGGACTAGAGCAGTGATGACTATTTTATCATGGTTGACAAGGAGCGGTTTTGCCCCAAGAGATGATTTGATCGCCTCTCTGGCTAAATCTATTATGGAACCACCTGTTTCTGACGGGGAGGATGTCCTAGGTTGCTCTGTTCTGTTAAATCTTGTAGATGCCTTTCATGGAGCTGAAATAATTGAAGAGCAGCTTAAAATAACAGAAAACTACCGTGAATTTTCTAGTCTAATGAATATGGGGATGCTATACAGTTTGTTGCACAGTTGTGGCTTTGAGTGCAAGAGTCCTGCCCAAAGGAGGGAGCTGCTGCTGTCTAAGTTTCAAGAGAAGCACAAAACACTGAGTTCAGGTGATTTTCTTGTAATATAAGACCTTACAGCTTTTATATATCTTCCATAGAAGTTACTGTTTCAAAATGTGTTTTGCTAGGAATTTTTATTTTTCATTGACATGCTTTTCTTTTGAAACTTGCTGCGTTTATGTTGTTTCAAATCCAGATAAATGCACTGAAGTACCTGAAGCCCAATCAACATTCTGGAATGAGTGGAAAGTCAAATTAGAACAACAGAAGCATGTAGCAGATAAATCAAGGGTATTGGAGAGCTTAATTCCTGGAGTTGAGACCTCTCGGTTTCTTTCTGGAGACATGGAGTATATAGAGAGTGTTATCCTTTCTCTTATTGAATCAGTTCAAATGGAGAAGAAGCAAATCTTGAATGATGTCCTCATTCTAGCTCATACCTATGGTTTAGATCGCAGCAAGGTAAGTGTATCATGTAAGTTATGTTATCCATTTTGCTATGCTGATGGTTCTTAATTTATTGCTCATTTTCTAGGTGCTTCTATATTACCTCAATGCTATACTTGTTTCTGAGGTATGGAGTGTTGACGATATCATGGAAGAAGTTTCAGATTTTAAGCAAGAAATACTTGCTTGTGCTGGAGAAGTCATTAAATCCATTTCTTCATCTGTTTACCCTGCAATTGATGGCCATGATAAGCAGAGGCTTGCATTTCTTTATGATCTACTTTCTGACTGCTATATGCAGCTTGAAGAATCGAAAGAGCTACCATTTGCAACTGAGCATAATCTAGTACAAAAAAGTGCACTTGGGCTTGCACAGTTTTGCAAAATTGTTGGGCAAGAATGCAGCAGGATCTCTTTTATTAAGGGCCTCAATTTTAAAAATATTGCGGGTTTACAGGATCTAAACTTTGGTTGCTTCAACAATGAAGTATGTTCTCAAATAGATGAAAATAATGTGGAGGCTTTAGCGAAGATGGTTCAGAACCTTGTTCTAATTAACGATGATACTGCGCCTGAGGGTCTCTTATCATGGAAATATGTATATACACATTTTGTATCAAGCTCTTTGGTAATTTTAGAAGGTAAAATTGAAACCAAAATTCATTTTCAAAGCTCTGAAGAAGTTTGCTCTTTTATAAGTGAGATTGAGCAGAAGTATGATGTCTGTAAAAATTATATCAGATTCATGGAGTCTCCAGGTGTCCTGGACACAGTGCTGCGATTTTTCACTATCATCTTATACATTAATAAAAGGTTGAGGACCTTTCCTTGTGACTATTCTGGTAAGGAGTGCCTTGTGAAACTGATAAACTTCTGGCTCAGACTGATGACTGATATGGAGGAGCTGGTGTCTCTCGACATTTCAGGAGAAAGGTTCTATTCAGAATATTCAATGACATGTTTGAAAGTTCTCTTGGATTTGCTTGTCAAGGGGATAGTATCACCTAATCAGGGTTGGTGCACTCTCATTAACTATGTGACATATGGTCTTAAATGCAGTGTTGCTATTGAAACTTTTAATTTCTGCCGAGCAATGATATTTTGTGGATGCGGGTTTGAAGCTATAGCTCGCGTCTTTTCTGAAATTGTAGCACAGTTGCCAGCTGGATCATTGTTGATCACAACCATTGAGAACACTTCTGTTAATATCCAGGATCTTCCAAACCTATATCTGAGTATACTGGAAACTATTTTACAAGAACTAGATTCTGGGTCCCTTGGACAGCAGAGTTTACACTGCTTACTTTCGTCTTTGAGTAAACTGGAAGGAGATTTGGAGGATCTGAAGAAAGTGAGAAGTTCCGTCTGGGAGAGAATGTCAATGTTCTCTGGCAACTTACAGCTGCCAAGCCATCTTCGCGTCTACGCCTTGGAGCTTATGCAATTCATCTGTGGTAGGAGGAAAACTTTGGATGGGTTTTCTTCCGAGGGACTGGCTGACCTTCTACCTTGGGAAGGGTGGGATGACATGAAGAATACAATTGCAAATCAAGATATATCTGAAGACTCAACTGCAGAGGATGTGTCCAGTAGGTTTACGAGTACCCTTGTGGCTCTTAAATCTTCACAGTTGGTTTCATCTATGTCTGCTAGCCTGGAAATTACACCAGAAGACATAGTCTCTGTGGATTCTGCTGTTTCCTGTTTTCTAAGAGTATCAGAAGCAGCCACCACTACATCACATGTTGGTGCTTTGCTGGCTATGTTGGCGGAGTGGGAGGGACTCTTTACAACTGGAAAGGATGAAAATGCTCCTGTGGAAGTATCTGATGCTGTGAACAACAGCTGGAGCAATGACGACTGGGATGAGGGTTGGGAGAGCTTCCAAGAAGAACCAATTGAGAAAGAAACCAAGGAAAGCAATACCCCTTCAATTCATCCCCTGCATATTTGTTGGATGACGCTCATCAAGAAACTGGTAACCTTCTCCAGCCACAGGGACGTATTGAAATTGCTAGACAAAAATACTGGCAAAAATTCTAGAGCAGTACTGCTGGATGAAGATGATACTTGTGATCTGACTCGAACTGCGTTGGAAGTGGATTGCTTTTTAGCTCTTAAGATCGCATTATTGCTACCATACGAGGCAATACAGTTGCAGTGCTTGGATGCCGTTGAGAAGAAGCTGAAGGAAGGAGGCATACCGGACAATATTGCCAAGGACCATGTCATGTTTGTTCTTGTTTTATCATCTGGAATTTTATCAAGCATCATATCAAAAGCTTCGTATGGGTCCACATTTTCATGCCTTTGCTTTATGGTTGGTAACTTTTCTCGTCGTTGCCAGGAGGTGCAGGCATCTACCATGAAACATGCCGCCGCCACTGGAGGTGAGAAAAATAAAGAAAACCTCGATTTCCTCTTTGCAAAACTTCTCTTTCCATGTTTTATCACAGAGCTTGTGAAGGCTGATCAGCACATTCTAGCTGGATTTCTGGTCACAAGATTCATGCACACAAATGCTTCACTTAGCTTGATCAACATCGCGGAGCCCAGTCTGAGAAAATACTTGGAAATTCAATTCCAAGAGCTACAAGAAAGGCAGCCCTGGGAGAATATGAGTTTCTGTGAACCGCTGTTGAACACTGTTACCAATTTGAGAGACAAGTTAGGAAATTTGATACAATTGGCACTCTCGTTGATTCCAGCCGATATTAGGTGACTATCACTTTACCTTCACACATCCCTTGTATACGTTCCTGTAGTAGTTTCTACTAGGTCAAAAAATCTGTGTCTGAACGACAGCTGAAGAAATGTATTCTATTACGTTCTCTTACAGGACATTAGTATTACACATGGTGAGTCTACATAATCCTTAATGAATTATTTTGTAGAAATAATTCTTTTTGCAGAAGGCTTCTGATTCTTTTTAGTATAAATGTATTTCTACATGAAAGTTGGCAGTGGGTTTCTTTTTAAGGGTTGTTACTTATTGTTTTCTGGTGCCTTATGCGAAATACTTATTTGTTATTTGAAAAATTATAAATATCTCCCAAAAAGTGATAGATGTCTAATAAACACTCTCTTGTGACAGCCCATTATAAGAGTATATTTGATTTAAGAAGTTTGTAATTTTAAAAACAATGAAAAATATATATAGTTATAGTTAATTTCAGAGGAGACTCAGTTGTAATTTATTCTAAATTATTTGGAAGACAATGGCGCACACAGTAAATATATTTTACAGGTGAAATGATATAGGAATTTAGTTGAAGTGGAAGTGCAATGGAAACCACATTATTTCAGCACATTAGATATTATGCTCTTTTTCATCTTATAAAAATGATAAAACAATAATAAGCTAAGCTCCCTTTAAATACTATGCTCTATTTCTGTGAAAAGGGAAAAACGAATATTGATATGTGAGAAAAAAAATTTTATGGCATTTCCGACTGTCTAATTGCAGGTTATCCACCCCTTCAAACTGTACAAGAATCACCAGGAAACTTACATTATAGACACTCGAAATCAAAGGGATCTATTCTAGGATGCTACTATTGATTCTTATATGCAACCATTTATAATGGAAAACCCTAAAATTAATTTAGAGAAAGGGGAGAAACACAACTCCCTCTTCAATGTCCCCATGAGGAGAATCAAATAATCTGGATACAAGACTTATTTATGAGAGATTTCTTGTTCCAACTGTGAATACATGCGTGTGTGTAAGAAAAAAGAAAGAAAGAAGAAGAGGACATTTTTGTGGTTGAGAAAATTGGAGAAACCCCAAAAAGGAAAAAAGAAAAACAAAGTAAAAGAAGCCTACGGGTAAAACAGTTGACAAGGTGTACACGTGTCAGACAGAAGGGTCCTCTTGCTCATCCGAAAGAAGTGACACATGACGGCCAGCTTGGCCACTATATGCACATCAAATTTTAGACTTTCTCAGAAAAGTGAACGCTTCCGGGAGCAAGTAGATAGATTCAATCACGCAATCTCACTCTCACTCTCCGCCTCTGCAATTTTGGTACTCTCAGAAGCTGCTGCTGATGTAATTAGGACATGGAGAGTATGCCGACGGATCTTTGCCTGAAAATTTTCTGTTGGTTGGATCATCAAAATCTTGCAGCTGCTCAATTGGGTCAGTCTCTTCTTCTGGATTTGGAACTTCTTCAAGTTGATTTCTTGAATAATTTTATTCTTTGGGCTTATTTTTCGTTTCGGATGGTGAATTCCTGTTAAGATCTGAATATGGTCAGTTGAAACGTACTCCAATTGTACTTTTCTGGGAACAATTATTCCTTCTATTCATCTGGTTTCCTTAGATTTATCGATGGATATCAATGTTCTTACGTTATTTTTGTATAGCAGTTGTTTTCTTCATGAGCCATTTCTACTCTGTAGGAGCAGATGGAAAATTGAAGTCGTCTAAGTTCTATGATCTAAATGTATAGAGAACTTAGACTTTATAACTCAGATAAATCCCATTTGAATTTTGATTTTTGGAAATCTTCAAATCACACATACACATATATATAAACACATACAGACGTGAATACATATTACATCGATCTTTTCACAACAATACCATTCTAACAATATGCATAAAGACTGCAATCAATTGATCATATATGGAAGCAGTAGATTGCTCTTTGATGAAGGATATGGGTATCAGTAGATTGATGGAAAAAGATGCCTGCTTTTGTGGTTCAAGTGTGCAGGAAATGGAGAGACTTAGCCTCGGACGACATGCTGTGGTCTAATCTCTTTAAAGAAAGATGGGGGATTGATCGCTCCACATTTTATGCCCCTGAAAACTCTAAGTCATGGAAAGATGTATATATTGTTCAAGATCGCTGTGATCGAGTGGGATTGTAAGTCTAACTATATGTCTCATGAGCGAGCTTGCTAAAATTATGCTTGATTTACTGCTTCATAAACTACTATCATTTGCTTGACTGTTGTTGATTATGACACTCAACAGAGGATGCGCATAGCTTCCTACATTTTGCACATGTTTTGGTTAGTACAGAAATGACATAGTTCACGGGTCAGATTGATGGATGTTTCTGTTATTTAAGACCATGAATTACGTTATACTGATTTATGTGCGGACGACGTTTAAGTTCTGTCTGTGTATGCATCTCAATGTGCGCTCATGGACAATCTCATCATTCTTATTCAATTCTTGCACTGCTTTTGCATTGATGTTAAGATTTCGTTTTCAGGGGGTTGAAGATAATAAGGGAAGGAGATGACTATTTCTTAGTTCACCAAGGTCAAATTCAACGGCATTTGGGTTCGAGACAACCAGAATCACAAATATTCGGCTCATTTAACTGGCAAAATGGCAATAGAGGAAGGGCAGATTCTGTAGATGAAGAGCAACCATGTTCGAGTTCAAGTATTTTAGACAAAATCCTTTTCTTTATTGGGGACATGGAAGTTGCTTCAATTCATGCAAAACGAAGCCGGTTGCTGTAGATATCTCTCAACTTGTGCTGGATTTAAAATTTGTACTTCTGTTAATTTGTATTCGATTCAACTGAAGCAATTTATATGTACGTAATTCAGACAATACAACCATCCATTCACACTGAAGCTTGCGCCTTATTCTATCTTTTAACGGTCAATTATCTTTTAGTCTCATGTGTGCAATGAAGACTCGGAATCAGTGAGTTCTAAACAAAATTATTCCATTAAACTATCGAAATCTCTAAGCTCCAAAAATTCTTCCATGCCATGCATTTATGCCCATGTAATAGTGCTAATTCGATTAAATGCGTAGCATCATATGCAAATTTAAGCTTTTTTTAATTTCATTCTGGTTATCTTCAGAAAGAACCATTTGAGAATTCTCATAACCCAAAATGAAGGATAACAACCAATACACATAAGACCAATTAGTTGGGTCATACAGCTGAAAACGAAGTGCAGGAAATTTGTGCCAACATTAAGCAAACAAATGTAAGACTGTTAAACCAACATGACATTGTACTCTTACAGTAGAAATAAGTATCGAATACAAAACTAGGGCCGTCTCGACCAAGATTAGGAGAAAAGACATCAGAATTATGGGAAATATTGGACTACCTTTACAGCAAGGGACAGACCCAAGAGATGCTAGCATGTTTCTTAATCTTGCAATCTCGACAAGAGAAGAAAATGTTGATAGAAGCATTTTAATGACTCTCTCCCCTAATCTGCTGTATTGCCACCTAAATTTTTCTCTAACTTATGTGATAGTCACAATAAAATTAATTGTATACTCAACTACACAAGATGTTGTCTGCCGATTGTGGCAGTGAATTAAGCATTTAATGGCTCAGCCTCTGAACTTTTGTCCTTCAACATCCATTCTTCTGTCTCTGAAAAAATAAAAAGAGAGAAAGGAAGACAACCCGTTAGAATAATGCAGGCATCTTCCTTGAGTATGTCTAGTTACTGACTTCCAAGAAGATGTGCAAATTTAACCAGTTTGTTAATGTTACATTTAAAAATTTCACAGCATTAGACTTTAAGAAGTAATCAACTGTGAGCAGCGTGCCACTTACTTGGCTTATCTCCAATTGCTGAGAGCCGTCTCTGCAGGATGGAGGCGACAAAGAGGAAGATGGAGCACATACCGAACATAAAGGTCATGGGGAATGCACTAACCTACAAACGTTGAAATAATTGTTTAAAATCTTGCAATCACCCAGTACATGAAAACACTAATCCTTAAACTGGGAAGCAATTGTTCATGCAAAAACCCATGCATATAATATAGCAGAGATCCAGAAGACATACATTGTATAGCACAATGCAAACAAAGATGTTTAGTGGGATGCGGAAGAAATTCATGATGGTGCTTCGAGCTTCCTCAGGGATGTATTGGGATCTCATTTTCATAATGGATGGCCAGAAAATCCCAACACAAGCTTCAAAAGCGCAAAAGCCAAGAAGTTGGAGACAACCTGCAAATGAGATGCCACCCCCTTTCACCACTGAAGGAGGTATAAAGAACTGTCACAAAGCAGTAAGAAGTTAGATGTGGTCCAACTCCACCAAGAAGAATCAAGAAAAAGACCAAACAGAAACTTGAACATACATTTGTCAATATGGGAAGCAATAGAGAGGCCGAAGAAATAACAAATACAATCTGCATGTAGCTCTCCACTTTAACTGCATTGCGGGCCAATAAGCGAGCTGCGATTGAGCTTCCCAACATTGAAGCTAACATGAAAGTAGCAAAAATAAAACCATGGGGAATGTCTTCATCATTCGGACTGAGAGCAGGTGTCCAGAGGAACACAAATGTATACATTGAACCTTCAAACAAAGACTGGATTGCACCAAGCAATGCTATCTTCTCATCTGACCATGAAAAACATTACATCAAAAGGAATCATTGAGAAGTATCTGAACTGGTTAGACGGGAGCCTACAACTGCAGCCTTTAACTTATCTTTGCAGGAAGTAGATTATCAAGAACTTGTATCAGAGAGAATATGTTAATTACAAGAATTAGGACTACCTGAAGCAATTGCTACAGCAGCGCCCTTGAATTGAGTAAGCAAGTTCTTGTTCTCTGAAGGGTCTCCATAGTTCTCAGTCCATGATGATAATATTATAGCCATTCCAATAGCCAGAAATATTGCAGCAGCATCAAATGGAGATACAGGCCCAAGATTCAAGGAGTCAACAAGCGTATTCCCAAACAACCCAGCTAAAATGGCAACAAGACCATTGCCAAGGAATATTGCCTTGGAGAAAGTTAATGAGAGCCATTGTGGATCAAAGCCCCGCTGCAAATATGATAGAATGCAAGATTGCCATCAATAAATATTCTATATCGATTACCATAGTGGAAAGAGAAAAAGGACAAGAGATTATGCATGAAGAGGCCACATATATTGAGTTATAAGCTCACACAAAGGCATATGCAATACAAGATTTGAGATTGCGGAAGACAGTGAGAGCAGTTGTACATACGGAGACCTAACCTTGAAGTGTTCTGCAACAAGCCATGACTCAAATGCAGAAAACAAGAGAGATGTGGCAATACCACCCAAAACACGTCCAATCATCAGAACTTTGTATTGTGGAGAATGCTTCGTAATGCAGCTCAGTATATATGTGATGCAGTAAGTAACACATGCTCTCTTCCGACCCCTGCCATTTGATTACAGAACTCAGAATAGGAGAACATTTCAGAGTAAAAGTTAAAATCCCATTACTAGAGCAGGTTATTCTCACTGTTTATCTGCTAGAGATCCAACAATGGTTCCAAACAACATGGAAGACCCAAATCCAGCAATAAATAGCTGCCCAATTTCACCTTTCCCAAAACCATAAGTACTGTAAAGGTAGTACACATATGGACCCTGCAACCAGTCACCAGCTATTCCCACATGGAAAGCAAACCATCAGCAAATGCGAATATCATAGTTTACAAAAATTACCAGAATTAAAGGAAATTTGTGAAAGCTCTTCCCAAGAATAAGTGCAAACAAAAGAAGAGCAACATAACAACATATAAGATGGTGAACAGCTTGATTCATCAGAATGATGCATATGCTTATAGCTTAATTGATTACACACCACCCACACACTAATTATTAGACCCAACTCCATATAGCCATTGACATTATTCTAACTCTTGTGCAAAGAATCCAGATTCACCATTAAAGAATGCCCTCAGACCTTCTTTAAGGCCTTAATGAAATCACACCCACATTTCTCAGATCCAAAAAACAGAGCACTTAAATAACATAAGTTGATGCGTCAAACACATCAGATTGTACACAAACGCTTTCAATATACAAACAATAAGGATGAAGCAGCAGCGCGCATTCTCAAATCATCTGTCTCCAAAGGCTGCAATCGGAACAAAGATCTACTATATTGGACCAACATCGTACATACACGATATCCAAAAATTATGGGAAAAAGGAAATGAAATATTACGTAGAATCCAACAGATACTTGTCAAAATCGTAATGCAACAAACATTTTCCCCCGTATTTTCCACCGAAACCAAACAATAGGCCAATATTTCCCCGAGCATTTTTGCTCACACAAACTGAACTGGATCAAATCAAATTACGCAAACAATGCGACATCAAATACCCCCAGATCTAGGATGAAATCACAAATTTACCTACCCATCATGAGAGAGTAAACGAGCAAGTAATTATTCTTGAAGGAATTGAAAGCTGAAGAAGTATTTATCCGATCTTTGTTGCTCTTACTCAGCTCCAACCCTGCCACCACGGCGGCCAACGCCCCAAAAACCATATAGTAAAAGATCTCCATTATTCTCTGCAACACAACACTCAACTGTTTGGTTTCTTTTCTCCTCTCTTACAAAAGAGAGTTTTGAAATGCAGACTCTCTCCGTCAGATCTTTGAGTGTATTATTATTACGTTTACAGAGATGGGAGGGAGCGTGTGTATGTGTGCGTATATATGTGTTAGTGTTACGCAATGGAGTGTGGTTGTGTGTGTGTAAGAATAGGAATAGCTACGCGGCTTTGCTGTTTGTCTTAAGAGGACACGTGGCGGGCCATGTTGGTGTCGGTAGCTGGACTTTCGAGCGGGGTTACAAACGGATCTTGGGGGAGTAGGGGAACTGTGGGACGTGGATTTTCTCATCTGTCAATTTGGAGCGTCGGATTTGATGTATGGGCCCACCAATTCGCGGGCTTTCTGGGGTAGAAAACGAATTCCAACAGAATGAATTAGGTGGATGTTGGTTGCGAAAAATCAAAGATTTTTACATTAAAGTCGCTATTTACAGTTTCCACATTAAAATTGCAATTCAGAGAACCACCTTTTTAAAGAAAATATGATTGAATAGAAGAATTTCGTTTCTTCCATCAATGCCCTTACAAAGAAAAGAAGGAAAATGAAGAATTAATGGAAGAAGTGAATGCAAAAGAAAACACGATTTTAATATGATTGTTGGTAGAGTGTTTCCAAGACTGTTGCATGAGGAGGAGGAGGAGCAATGTATATGAAGAGCAGTAAAGTGGGTGCAATAAATGTCACATGGAGATTGACGTGACTAAATTCGGAGACCTAAGACGTTATGCCTATCTTGTTGTACTTGTACCATAATTTCTCAAGGAGGCAGGGACCTCCACACCTATACACTCATTTTTAACAATTATGATACGTCTGTATATAATAAATAATTTTTTTATATTATAAATAAAATTTAAATATATAAATCAACACATCATATTTTAAAATAAAAGTAGGTATATTATCAATACAATAAAATATAAGTGATTAAAGATAATTGAATTGGCTTGCATTCCTTCTAACTCACTTCTTGTTTCTTTTTTAATTATTTAAAATTACAAATAATATTTTGAATTCTGACCCATTCTGTTTATATCAATAACATAATAATAAATGAAAGTGAGAATGCAAATCATTGGATCACGCACGGAGTAATCAATGCCATTGGCACCATATGTCAGAATTTTCATTATTATAAATAATTTGCAGAAAAATTCAACTGGTTACCAGTTGAATTATTTATTATTATAAATAATTCAACTGGTTACCATATGTCAGAATTTTCATTATTATAAATAATTTGCAGAAAAATTCAACTGGTTACCAGTTAATTTATTCAAAGTTTGAAATGAGGAGAATAGATGATGCAACATGCCATGTGCTCACCTACTCTCGAGGCAAGTTTATCAACTCTAATAGTGATAACAGCATATGTATGTGGAGATATGGGAGAACAGCACCCAGGAACTGGGTCTGGGCGTAACAGTTAATCTAGTGGAAAAGAGCCCCATCAGTAATAATCCAAAATTGGGTATAGTTTCTCAAACTTGGGCCTACCTAATCAAAATAGTAATACACCACATATATCCTTTTTTTTAATTAAAAAATATAAATCATAGTGAGATAAATATCAACACGTGTTGTAAAATTCGAACTTATAGTTTTAAATTTATATTTAGATTTAGTAGTATGAGAAGGAGTAAAGTATCACAGCCTCAGTTATGATGCACAATTAACAGTAAACGATAACAGTAGCATTAATTTAAATGAAGGTGGATCTGCAAAGTCCAACGTCACCATTTATCTCATCGACTATAATTACAGGATGCAATGATGATTAGAGAAAATTGATTTCAAAGCAATACAAGGGAAATAGATATTTGGGTTGGACAAACAAGTGGCAGTAGTATTACTCACTCGTATGATTAGCTGATGTTTAAATGTGCGTGGAATTGGTACTCTTGCTCTTGGCTTATCCAAACCTAAGGTAATTTGGGTTTAAAGGAACAGACCATGAGTGCCTTGCACGTTGCACAAGGACTAAATTTTAGGTATCTTTATTTAGTACGAAAAAGGTTTGCATAACAATATTAAAACGTGTGTGGACTAGAATGTAGTTCGATTCAATGATTCAATCTACACTCATCAAATTAAATTCAAGCGCAACATAATTCCAAGATAAAAATATCTAGCAATCCAAAATAGGGTGAAATTTTTTATCCTTGAGCAGAAAAAAACAAATGGATGGGATGAAGAAATCCCAAGTGGAAGCAGACCTTGCATCATCACCACAAATTCAGATTGTGTAGAACCTAAAATATCTACCACTTCTCCATTCATTGGCCCACTCATCTCCTCACTGGACTTTCAAAAAATCTAAGCACAAAGAAAAGAGATCCAATGCCAAATTATTGAATCCAGAAACTTTAATCTCAACCAAAAATACACATCAATCTGGATCAAGATTACTTATATTGTTCTTAAAAGTTTTAGGAGCAATCTGTGGGAATATGGCTGCAGTTACTTCCATCAGCCCCCACCCCTCTTCGTCCCCCCTCTATCACAAATTTCATCCTTCCCCTCTTGCCTATAATTTGAACTCTAGTGTTGAACCTAACTCTTCTTGTTTTGCAACAAAAGCCATTCAATTATCCAACAGAAGAAAGAGCTCAAGCATCTATAGAGCAATCAGAATTCAAAATGCAGCAACCAAGCAAGCGAAAACACCAGGTCTCTGGTTTTTTTTCCTTTTCCATAATCATATTACTGCATATAATTTTACAACAAGCAAGATAATTTTAGAAAGATGTGTCCCTTAATGTTCAATTATTTCATTTGGAGGAATCAGCTGAAGAAGACTGGAAGATTAAACGACAAGTTCTGCTCGAGAAAAAGGTATTATGGTTCTGTATTAGTGTGTGGGTGGATTTGCCTGTGCGCATAATGCATGAATTTTGCAACATACGGACATACAAGCAATGCAATGACACCAAATAAGAAAGATAAAAAGACAACGGCAATAATTTGTTACAATAACTACTTGATTTTGGGAGCACTTGAGCCCTATCCACGTCAAGCTGATTATTTATAAGCTTCCAAAATGATTCCTTCAAACTGCAACTGAAGCACATGTAGTATCGTTGAAGAACAGATGGTTATGAAAGATCTATCTGTATTAAGATACTGGATGCTTGATCACCTTAATCATGTAAACAAAAATCTAACTGAACCAACCTAAAGCGTCTCTAGAAAGAGATAAATCTGCAAAAAGGAATTACTTCATAGTACAGATAATATCACAGTAGGGAGATCAATGTAGAATATTTCACCAATTAGAAGAGAGTTGTGATGTTCAACATTCTGTCAGGAAAAATATAGGTAAAAGAATGGTTAATTCATAACTGGACACTGCCTAGTTGGAAATCAATCCCGGAAATTAAAAATAGAAGTATATCTAACTGCAGGCTGCCTTGTACACAGTCAACAGGGATAACTGAGCAATTTTTGCAGGTAAGGAGTGTGGATGTAAAGGAAGCTTTGCGACTTCAGACTGAAAATAGATTTATCATTCTTGATGTACGGCCAGAGGCAGAGTTCAAAGAGGTAAGTCATATTTATTCAGCCTCTTTAAAGTAAATAAATTTGATTTCTCAACCGACAGCCAACACATCACTCATTTTGGAGGTCATTGCGATTTTGGATTTGCTCCGTCTCTAATTGTTTCTTGGTGTAGGCTCATCCAGCAGGTGCTATTAATGTGCAAATATACAGGCTTATAAAGGAGTGGACAGCATGGGACATTGCTAGGAGAGCTGCATTTGCATTTTTCGGTATATTTTCAGGAACAGAAGAGAACCCTGAGTTTCTACAGAGTAAGATTTATAGGTTTCGTTATACTACTAATACTTGCACTTGTTTGCCTATTATGCCCAAGCCTGGCTGAAGAAGAGTTACTGAGCGTAAAACAAAAAAAAAAAAAGACAAAAAAAATCGCTGATGGGCCGGGCATACTATGTGTAATGATTCCATCATTCACTGTAAATAATACATAAGAAGAAAAAGTCAGTCCATAGATTTATAGGATAATATATTCCTCTACCTGCCTCCAGAATATCATTGACTAAGTACTGCGAATTGCACAAGCAGGTGTGGAGTCAAAATTACCTAAGGATGCGAAGATTATAGTGGCATGTTCAGCTGGAGGAACAACAAAGCCATCACAAAATCTTCCAGAAGGCCAGCAATCAAGGTTCTCGTCACCTGTTCATTTTTTGCTGTTAATTTTCATATCCTGATTATTGTTAAAGGAATATGCTATAGTACGATACGATAACTGTTCAACATATCATTCTATGAGCACAAGGTAAATGTTGCGTTCATTAAAGGAAAGACAAAAGAAAGTGATCACGAGGTAGATGTACAGCTAAGGTATTACTGTATGGTTGGCAATCCTAGTCAGTCATACTGTAAGCAATTGTCGACTCTGGAGGTTCAGACTGTCACATTAAGTATAAGAAGACACCACAAAGAGGAATACTCACACACACACACACACACATACATATATATATACATGGGCAATCATACTGAGTAAAGAACAGGAACAAGCTGACACCTTATTGCTTCATAACACTTGCTGCAGGTCACTTATAGCAGCTTACTTGCTGGTCCTCAATGGCTACACTAATGTCTTTCACTTGGAGGGAGGGATATATAACTGGTTCAAAGAAGGCCTGCCAACAGAATCTGAAGAATGAAACCCGGCAAAAAAGAGGTGTTTTTGGATGACATCAAGCTTGATTTAATGGGTAGAGTGGTGCCTCCTAAATAGAGTTGTATGTGTAAATGGTTTCACAAATCAATTGGATGAAAATTTTTCCCATGTTCTAAAGGAATCCTAATGCTTACATGAGGGTTCGCATCAAAGATAGTATCAATCATCCAAACATTGCATCATCAACAGAAGACAACCAACACTGGCTGAATGGCATTGAACAGAAAATTTGTCATAGTGAATGGTGTTTTTTTGTCGATGAAAAATGATAGTATCTGCTTAAATGCAGTAGATACAGTAAGGTGTTTGAAGATTCACCAGCAAACAGATAGAGCATTCCACAGAGAGCATCAGTATACCAAGAAGCAGTCATTGACTAAATGAAAAGAGACAGTATAGAGATTGACTTTTCTTTCCCAAGCCCCTTTATGCAAAACCACCCAAACACAGTTCATTTTCTAAGGCTTCATTCATTGGAAAAGACCATTCTTTCAAACAATCAGAGAGAACGAGAAATTGCAGGAATTGGCAGCTGATAGTTAAATATGCAGAGTCATAACAAAAACCACAATCTTTCGCCAAATTAACACCACCATATGCAAACAAATAGGTTTAAGCAATACCAGGGGCTGACGACTGGAAATCATGCCAGCAGCGTCGAATCATGAAGCAACCAATTGCTGCATGATTAATCGGAATGGAAGCGTAATCATGAGCGCGGACTTTCTTTGAACCTCCGTAGCCGGCGGAAGAGGAAAGGCTGCGCCACCCTTAGTTGCGAAGATAATTAGAAGCCACAACATGGAAAAGACGCCGTGAACACGACAGTGGATGGAAGAAGAACCGTCTCATCCTAGGCTTCGAGCTCAAAGGCTGGCGCGGTTTTTGAGATTTATCAAATATTCACTTGCTATTATTTAATTAAACTTGTCATATTTTTAAAACTAAAAAATCTAATTACTTTTTTCTTAAAACTCATTATAACGTGACTCAAAACTATTGGAAAATTAATATTATAAGTTAACCAGATGTATAAAAAAATAAGCAAACAATCACATTTGCACCTATATATTTATACAAAACACCCATATTCTTTAAGCAATTACATTAATTATTTTTGACAGTTAAAAACTAAGATAGTTCTTGTAATGATACTGATATTCTAATAAATACATTTATAATTTTTAAAGGATAGTGGTAATTTGTCTAAATAAACCATAAATCAAGAATATAAAAGTAATTATTCCAAAAAATTAACATCATAATTTATTGCATATACAATTGTTTGCAGTAGAGAAAGCACCTACTGGTTGCTGGATATATTTGGTATTTTGCTTGATGACAGGATTTGAAATAAGCACAATAAAAGGTTAATAGCAAAATTGCTTTCTAACCCAGAGTTAGAACTACATCTCATGATTTGCCCGCACTCAATCGTAACAGAATGTTCGGCAGGAATCTCAGACTATAATATAGAAACACGACTAATGTTTCATGATACAAAATTATAACGAGGCAATAAGCAGAACACAAACGGAAGCCCACAGCGGATAAGTGTCGTTCAAATCAATCCTGACAAAGTACAACTGCGTTTGTTGGGACACTCGTTATTGCCTTATGAACCATTCCATACTAGAAAGTATCTGCAATCCCGCCAAAATATCGACCATCCATATACATAATTCTTCCTCTGTACAACTGTATGTATTTTGTATGATTGTATCAAAGATGGGTGACGACTACAATAAAACAAAGTTGTTCTTGCCTTTTCTGAGTAACATCTCAATTTCACAAGAAAAACACAAGGCTGCAAGACTTAGTAAACCTCCAGGAGGCCGTAAATCTTTAGTACTTTCGTAAGTTAAATCAGGATGTTTCTCCAAGCCGGTACATTGTGATCTCCTGTTGCTTGAAATATCGACGGTCCTCTTCGTCAACAAGTACAAGGTTTAAGTAGTACTTTACACTAAATTTATTATTGATGTTTCGATATGTTGGAGTCAGCTCATACGGGCTTAGGAACAATCTAATTGGAATAGATTCACCTGTCAAAGAAAGAGTTCACCAAGTAAATCATCTACCAGTGTACTATATCACAAAATAGAGAATAGTTCTTAGTGTACCTCTGACTGGAGCACCATCCATCAATTCGAACTTTGCAAGAGTCTCTGTCTCGACATGAGTGTTCGGCCCTGAACCTGTCGATTCTCGACGCCTAATCTCAAGATCCATATTCTTTATCTTGATTCTTACAAGAAGGAAGTATATTTTGCCTAAAATAACATCCTTTAGATGATACCTGGACATTCATAAATATCAATCAGCATAGCATTATTATCCACTTCTAACAAACTTAACCATTTAAGTTTGTATAAAGGACAGAACAAATAAAGATTTACTAGAGCATTAGAAAGAAAAACTATTATTTATCGAATTTTTTGTAAAGTGACAGGCTACTGATCCCTGCTACTTCAGCTAAGCAGGCCAGGAGTGCAGTTTATCAATAAGGAGTCTTGAGCTGAACTGACCCCCAAAAATAAAGGCATTACATTGGAACAACTAAAATTACTAGTACGGAATCTAGGCTTTTCCCAAATAACAGAATCCAGGTTATCCCCAATACAGAAACAAACCGAGCTAAAAGATTAAGCAAAAGTAGTAACATACTTGCTTTTATTGTACTCAAACTCGATATGAAGGCAATCCTCAATTCCAACTTCCATCTACAAGTTAAAGACCATAGATTAACAGCATATTCTCTATAAGTAAAGAATTAGGAAGGAAGAGAGAGGGGCAGGGGGTGTTCCACAGATGCATAGTCTATCAAATGTTATTGGAAATCATGGTTCAAATGTCCTCCATTCCAATTTCATGCAAAGTTGCACAACCATCAAACAGCACACCAATAATGTACAAACTAAGAATAAATAGCAACTCACCTTGATGCTGTTGTTGATTGATGGGGTAGGGCTGTAATTCCGGACCTGATCCACGAGAAAACAGACGATTAAAACTAGCACGACTAGGGTAAAACAACAAAGAGCTTACAAACCCCCCATAAATTAGAAAATGGATGAAACACTGCTTCCTGCCGTAACAACTGCTTAGTTTTGAACAAAAAATGTCCAAATTATTGTTTAGGTCCAGGTGCACTAGAGGATTGTATCAACTAGTAGAGATTAGACATCTCTGAGAATGGTACCTGGCTGTGGGAATTTAAAAGAGGAAAAATGGATTACCTGATAGAAAGCCAATGAAATATAACTTCCTGGACTATATTGAGGCAATTACTTAAAGTTCGCTTCTACCAAAATCATGGTGCGTGTGTATATGTATATATATATATATATATATATTTCCTAAGTTGAGATTCAAATAAGTGAACTATATGGTCCATAATTGCTGCAAATGATTTCATACCATAAACTGCAACTAAATTACTTTTATTTCTAACTGTATGCTCAAAAGATATGCGACCTGAAAAATGATTTCTAAATCCAGATGACATTCATGAGGACAATATGCATGATTTGTACTGTGAACGTGAAATTGCTAGCTCACCACAAAGTCTTGATATTCCGTAATGCTACCAGCATAACCCCGGCTTATTGTCACTTTTAGGACATACCTGAAACAAGCACAGAATTTAAAATAAAATTGCACTGATGTTACTCAGTCTAACCCCATACCATGGGCACTCCCCCAAGGTCAGAACCATCCAAGAGAAAAACAAAATAAAACATGATTCTCCAACTCACACCAATTAAAGCAATCCATAAAGCAAATATGATGGTTGAAATTGAGTTCAACAAGCTAAAATCCTAATAAGGAATGTGGGTAATGGACCAGATATATTGAAATGAATTCTTTTCTACTAGTTCAGCTTTGCCAAATTGCAGCAGAAACTGAACAAAATCTATTCCACAAGTACATGAACAGTAAAGACGAAACTTATAATGCATGGAACCATTTAAGATACAGACAACTCACCTGAGCCGCACATTTACCCCATTGTATGTCTCGTAAGGCATTTCCACAGTTGAAAATTCAAATGGAAATGTTTTCCTTTCATAAATTTCTCCAGGAACATCCAGTTCACGAACTATAAATATAAGAATAAAAGTATTAAACCTACTAAAAGAGGAACTATACCTGCTTAAGGATGGGAATTATGGTATAGGATGATATCATGCACCGTGTTTAAATTAGAAATCATGAAATGAAGTAATTTAAGATATCATCTTCAGTAGATGTTATAACAACCAAAATAGCTGGATATATAGTACATAGATAGGGTATATATAGATTTCATGAGATACAAAACCAAACATTTGTACTCACCCAGAGAAGTGAAATCATAGAAGTTGCCTTTGTCAAAGTACATTTCTGCACATAGAAAACAAAGTTGACAAAAGTGCAATCAGACAATATGTGTCAGTAGTAATATATTATTCAAATCTTTGAGTAATCTTCTATTCTCATTTGTACATTTGATCAGGTAAAAAGAAGGCCAATTACAAGGTTACTTAAGATCAAGTGCAAACCATATGATAGATGCACTACTCCTGGCATGATATAGAGTAAACCTAAACCTGGAAGCTGCAAATTACATCGATGATCATGACGAAACATACCTATCTGACCAAGAAGCTCAACCTTGATACCATTGTGTTCCACCTTCTTCCCTAAAATTGGTTCGACAGAAATCTGGAAAAAGACGCATGGATGTGCAACCTCATGATAAATAGACCACCCTGAGCTTAACAGAGACTTGGGACCTAAAGTGAAAGATGAGTGCGTAACATACCTTGCCAGTTATGTTTTCTTTTCTTGACCCTTGCCAGTTATGTTTTCTTGACTTCGGAAGAACGGAACCATTACTGTTTGACCATTCTCCTTCTTCAATGGGACCTATGTAAGCATAAGATGAACAAAAAAAAAAAAAAAAGAAAATCAAAAGGAAAATATTGGAATTAACTACTCTACCATTCAAAAACAAGAGTGAAGATTCAATACCCAACTTTAACATCACTGATCCAAACATCCAATTAATTACCAACGTATATATCACCCGAAGAATGATATAACTTTAGAACATTAGTGCTTCATTCAAAACAAACATTGGTGCAAAATAGAGTAATAACAGAACTTAATGCTCCCAGAGAAGTTCATATACTAAGCAACTCTAAGCATACTTGGTGAAAGAGCGTGACTAATGTGAAATTATGAAGTCCATAATAATTAAATAATGCATACCTGCTTTCGAGATTTTGCATCTGAAAATGCAACTGAAATGTGGCACGCCGGCTTAAAAGCCCCAATTATAAAATTCTGCAAACAGAAGTAAACAATTAAAATCCATACTAGAAACCATTGACAAACAGGAAAAATAGAAAATAAGCAGTGTTGCGGCAGGCAGTGAGACTTTACCATCGCTGAAATCTAGCCCTTACTCGAAATCCCCAATGGAAACACCTGAAACAAATTCATTTCACAGCTCAAGCTCAAATAACAACTGCATAGAACAATTAGGAGCAATCCAACCAAAGAACACGAAACAATACTTGATAAGCTGAAATGCCATACATCGTCTCACAAAAATAATACAAATGTAAAGCTCCCATACTCAAAACAAACACAATAATCAATCTTTTAGGTTCCAAAGAGAACCTGACAAAGGCAATATTATGAATAAATTCAGGAAAACCACAACTTACCCGAGTGGAATTTTGACGAAGATCGGAAAGCGAGTGGTCTGAGATGTCGACGAGAAATGCGATCACAGGCGAGAGTTTAGAGAGAGAAACAAAAATATTCAGCAAATTCGAAATGCCAACTAAGCCACTTTGACGTATTTGGTTGTGGGGCACAGAGTCGAAAAGCAAAATGAAATTACTTGCTCCTATTCAATCCATTTAATAATACATAAACATTTTGTTTTTTCAAAACAAAAATCCGTATTCAATTTGATCAAATTTTAATTTTGATTTACAAAAAGTACCGAATACCATAATATCATTTTCTTTTTTTAATATTAATTATTGTATATTATTTATTACAAAATCCAAAAAAAATTAAGGAGTGTAATTATATATTAAATTTCAAGTATTTTTATATTTCTTCAATTTATGGAATATCAAATTATATAATAAAAATAATAATTATTTAAACCGAACCAATTAATTTAATTTTGATTTTTGATATACCATTTTAACATATTATTTTTTTATTTTATTTATATTTTTATTCTACCTCAATTTTATTTATTCCGCAACTGGACTTTGATTATAATTTTGATCATTACAGTTATATATTTTACTTGGGAATAGTTTTTCTATTACGTTACTAAAAGTTAAGAGCAAGACAAAAAAAGTAGTGAGAGACAATTAGAACAAAGATTTTGCTTCTTTAACCAAATTATGAATTTTAATAAAAATAAATACAAATTAAATTTTGTTGAGTAGTATGAATTTCAACAATTAAATACAAATCATCTATGGTAAAATCACCTAATATGGGCCTGACACAAAGCCCATAAATATTTGGGCCCACTTGTTAATCCAGCCTCATATCATGACATGTAAGAGTTTTCTAGTCTTGTTTACATACTGTTATTACCAATTTAACACATTTGATTAGACAATTTAACAAAAAATGTCGCATGCTTAACATGTAGTCATAGTCGTTATGGCCTTTATAATTTTTTTATTCAATTAGTTATGGAATTGGCAAATAAATTTAAAAAAGAAACATTTTTTATTTTATGCACTTAACAACTATTAAATATTTAACGAAATGTGTGATTTAACCAAAAGTACTACTTTTCGATCAAAAATAATAATGATGTAATCAATAAGACCAAAACTTTAAAATATGAAATATAAAATATTAATTTACAATATTACAAATGAAATGTGCGTATGATAAGCCAAAGTTAAAACATTTAAAAATTATAAGTTAAAATTCCAGTAAAAAAGTATGGAGTTAAACTAAAAGAAAGAAGCATACATTGTGTAATCTAGAAAATTAGACCTCCAAAATTTTCCTATACCATAAAACTAAACATAGGTCTCCTGAGTCAAATATGAATTCTCCTTCTCATGCACATCAACATCATCCAATTTATCCATACAAGCCTTTCTACTACTCCTCGCCCTCAATAGCCCGTACAGATTCTTTATCTCTTTAATCGGATGTATTCCGTTCTGCCCTTCTCTCCCAAACTCACCACATTCCTCCACACCCCTACCCGACCCCAACCCCTTCATCATCCTCATCCTGACCCGACCCGCCAATTCACTCTGCAATGCCGCGATAACGGTTTTCAGAGCCCGGCTGGGTGAACCCCGGTTCGATATCATAATTTCGCAAATCTCGGCCTGGCTCAAACTCGCCCCGGTCTGAAAAATCTCCTCCACTTGTGGAAACAGTTTATGATCCTTGAGCCCTAGATGACTGTTGGCCAGACTTTTAAACGCCGTGAAATCGCATAACGGGAAGTTAATGTGGACGTCAATTCGACCCGGGCGGAGAATATTCGGGTCGACGTTTTCTTTATTGTTCATGGTAAAAACCATGACTCTTTCTTCACCGCAGCAGGAGAATATTCCGTCCATGAAGTTGTGGATTCCAGATGAGCTCACAGCCGTCGATTTCTCCCCCAAGTAACGGTCGAGATCCTCCATCACTATTAAGGACTTGTTTGTTGTTTGCAGCAAAAGGTACTTGAGATCCGAGTCGTTTGCGACTTTGTGCAGGTTGATTTCGTAAATGTCGTAGCTCAAGAACTTGGCCATCGCGGCTATGAATGTGGATTTACCCGTACCCGCTGGGCCGTATAACAAGTAGCTTCTCTTCCAGACTCGCCCTAATCGGTGATAGTACTGCCTGGACTTCTGAAAATTCTCTAAGTCGGATTTGATTCTGGTTTTCAGATCCGAGTCCATGACGATCGTCTCCATGGTTGCTGGATGGGTGAAAGAAGTTGATATCCACCGTCCATTTCTCTGCAGTTCGTTCTCCACGTTGACGAACAATCTCACTTCTTTTCTTCTCTGCTCAATGTCATCAAACACTTGGTGAATATGCTGCAGATAAGGAACCAGAATTCTGCGCTTGTCGTTCTTTCTGACCTTCAGGACGAGCGATTTTACGCCATTTTTCTTCTCGCTGTTTTCGATCCTCCAACGAAGTCTGGCGCCGAGGAACTTATCTACGATAGTTTGATTTTCATCGAGAATCAGATTGATTTCCGCAGATTTGGAGCTCGAGAATAGGTTCGCGAAATCGGAGTCTTCAACACAAGGGAGAGAATTAAGGTACGTATAAACCTTTCGATACAGTTGATTTTCCTGCATATTGTCGTTGAATTTGGGCACCTTGTAGAACTGGTGAACGTAGCATTTCTGTTCCAAGGAACGGCAAGTATTCTTCAGGGAATGGATTAAGCTTGTGTTGGACAAGAATCTGAGAACCGCACACAGCAAAATGATGGTAACAAACAGTAGGGTAAGATTGACGAGAAACATGGTATGATCTATGTGTGATGATTAGTGAACTAAAGGCAAAACGAAAAGGGGTCTGGGATTATAGGAAGAAATTATGAGAAGAAATGATGAAAAAATTGGGGTGCAAATGATTCGGAGTGGGGAATCGCGTTCGTCTCCATTAAAGCTGGGGCTGCTGTGATGATGATGACGCTGCAGTCTGCAGGATGGGGAATTTATTTTGATTTACTTTTCCCTTTTGGGGTTTGTTGTGGGCACTCGGGATAAAATATATATAAAAATAAATAAACCAAGTCAAGTTTGAAGGGCAATGTTGAAGGGGTTTATCTATATATGGTGTGTGGGTGTGGCATTTGGGTTTGAATTTATGTAGAGAAAACCATTTTTTGCCGGCAGAGTTTCACAAAACTCTGCTTAATTGGTCAAATATTCTGGGGGTGAAAGAGAAATATGTGCGTGGATTTTGAGCTGTATGACTCTGATTATTGTGTGCTTGACATAGAAAATATTTTGGACAGCATTCCTCACTAATACAGACATACATTAACATATTTTCAGCCTTTTTTTTTTGTGTGTGTGTGTGTGTGTGTGTGATTTTTTGTTTTCAGATGTTTGGTTTTGTTATGAAGACTTAGGTGAAGATAATAATAATAATATATTTAGAATCATTTTAAAGTGATTTTAATGATAAGATTCACTTGACTTTCTGTTATCCTGTATTCTTTTTAAAATTAAACAACTTATTCTTGGACGGGAGGTAAATTTATACCTTTTTGTTTTATAAAAAAAGTTTTGCTCATTTACAATATCACGGGTAAATTTATTAAACCCCTTATTTTTCTTGATTTCACAATTTTGAATGGACCACGTGTTCCGCACTCAATCCATTCACTAGTTTTAGGGATGAATTACACTGTCATTCCTTGATATTTGTATTTACACGTAAACCATATGTGATTTAAAAAATAATTTAATAGTACCTTTAAAGTTTGTTTCTATTTAACAAATAAATAGACTATTTTGATACTCAAAATGCACAGAATTTGATAATATTAGCCAAAAAAAATTAATAAAAATTTATATTTACCCCCAATTTATTCATGATTCCATAATTGAATCAATTCCCTATTGTTTCCAAATTAAATTAGAGGAATGTTATGGTAAAACTTGGTTTGAAATGATGTGATAGAAAGTAACGTGTGACTTGAAGGACACGGTCCGTTGTGGATTTTTACATCCACTATTTTTTATTTATCTAGGCATGAGGGAGCTCTTGACTCGACATTGTTTGTTCTGTTACACCTAAACCCTTATTTTTTGTTGTGTTGTAAATAGTTTGCGATGGAGCTTGACTTATTATCAACTTATTACAGGTCAAATAAATTTTTTTTGGCCAAAATATTCTTATAAAAGTGAAGATATACTTCCTCACATGTATAAGCGTGTGAAGATGTGTAAAACAGTTTGGTCATAAAAGATTTTTATTTACCTATAATAAAAGCTTAATAAGTTAATCGTGTGTAAAAAAAAATCGTTCAACTTTTTTTTTATATCAATAAATTCAATGAATTTTAACTAATCGAATGATTTATTTGTTAAATAGAAATAAATATCAAATGTAGTAAATGAAGTTTTTTAATTACAGGAGCCTATATGTAATTACACTAATTTTTAGGAAAGAATGGTGTAATTATCGGATAATTTTACTCTTTTATTTCAATAGATATTATTCACTACTCTTTAGTTTCTTTTAGTCAGCAATTACACGGATTTCAGCCTCATGAGTGAATGATCTTTGTAAATTGTAATTAATTATGAAGTTTGAGCAATGAGTGATTAGCACTATTATTTTCATTGTTTACTTTCTTGATTTGTTGTGAGATTATGCATAGACTGTAAAGCCCTATTCATGATTGGGAGTATTTCATTCCTTTATTAGCCGTTTAAAGCTTCTCCATTTGCACTCATGTGAAATATTTTCTACTGCCCATTTCTGCTATGCTTTTTTGGGTATCAAATAATTTGATGTAATAAATTTACTTTATTAGGTCTCCAATTATGTGAACAGTTTTATTTAGATGCTACAAGCTATTAAAATCTATATTTATTGGAACCTACTCTGCTGGGGAAACATGCCTTAATGATGAGGGCGTTACTTATCTCTGACAAAATTTCTGTATTTAACCTATGACACTTTCATATAGAAAGTCAAACAAGCGACTTTAACGTATCATAAAAAGTCAAAGAAATGGGAGTTCGCCCTCCCTCCCACTTCAATGATTCGGTGCTGTGGCATTGATGATTTCGGATGGCCTTTCTCACAGTCACAGGAAATAAAGGAAAAGATTGGGTAACATCATATTCATCTTAGAGCTCTGGTTGCCTGTCAGAATCCATTACCATGCACTTGCAGTAATGACATATAACGGTATCAATTTACACTGGATTTTGCACTTTGTTTGTGGTGCGCTCATTTCAAGCACTTCTAATACTAGGGGTTAAAGAAGTAACCACGAAATTTTCTTCCACATTTCAGAGCTCTCATTTGTTAATTTGTCAATAAATAGATTAGATTAGTTGAGTAACAAGTAAAGGAAATAAAAGGACTAGTTAGCCTGTTTGTTTTTTATTTTGAATTAATTAATAAGAATTTATTTTATATTAGACTATAGTATTAAATTAATATATTTTCAATAAAAATAAGTATGAACAAATATATTTTCACTTTTCAAAGATTGAAAACATTAATAAACAAACCGCAGGTGATTCGCATGGAAATATATCCTACTCAGGGGTCTTACTCGGACTAGAATAATGAAAGACATGGTAGTCAAAGGTGTTTGCTAAATTGACACTGAATCCACTTGTATAAGAATTATATATCATATTATCATAACTGGAGTTCTTAGCAGGTATTCAAGGTTGAAAATTGAAAACTCGGCCTCCACCGCATTATGCCATTTACACATGACAGCAATCCCTGACGGTGACAACAACCACAAAAAAAGTGGTCGGAACCAGAATCTCTTAATATCTCACAACTCTGAAAGGTGGAATATTCAATTCTTTTTTTTTTTGGTAGAATGACATTATTGTTACTAAGCAATTATATAAATACAACAATTTTGGTCGAATGAGTACACTACGGTGGTTGGGAAGCAACTTCCAATTAAAGTCAACAACCAAGGCCACCAGAATAAGCTATACTGTCAACTGCTTCCTTGCACATGCCATGGAAAACTGGCAAAGTCCTTGTGGGTACAAAGTTCCTAAATTACACAACAGCTGGAAGATAATGGAAGGATGGCAAAATCCATCTGGATGTTATATCAACTAACCACAGCTTACGGTCACAAAATTCTGCCAGATGATGAGTTCTAGTAATACAACTAAGAGAGTCTTCTCAGCAGTTCAATTAATCCTGGAAGTAAAAGAGAATGAGGGAAGAGGAAAAAGAGGGGCTTAGTAGAAAGCAGATGAGATTCTACCCAAAAAATAAAAAAGCAGGGAAAGAAGATGAGATCACGGAAAATTAAAAGAGATCAGAATTGGTACAAGTGAATGCAACGGTCCCAAGATGCTAAGTTGGTCAGCAGGAGGTCAAAGATTTGATGAATCCTAACAGTATATCTAACCCAATATAACATGAAAGAATTAAGACTAGTTATAGAAGCAATCAACCTAGTCTGAAGTTATATTGGCATATAAGAAATAGTCAAGGATCATGAGCAACTGACTGAATGTTCAAAATTTGGGAAATAACAAGCTTAGATAGCTCATTAATGGCATCTTGGACCTGATAATCATCTGATTCTCTATGCTGTGACCATCCCAACGTTTGCGAGCTTAATCTGCTATACTCACTTGCAGCAACATTTGTCTTTCTTGTTGTAGCAACGACTGTTTCCAAATCTAACTGCGACAATGGCCTTGGCTCCTGAAAATAGAAATGCAGAATAACAAATGAATGTTGATATCCTAACTTCTAGAACTGAAGCATGCATGATCATACCAACATGCATCATGTGACTGGATAACTATGCATTTATAAGCTCAGTCAATTACACTGGACACGTCGTGTTCTGTTCTTAAATTGACATCTGTATTGCGTAGAGACAGACAACCAACTGATCACAGATAAAGACAAGACATGCATCTCAATATAATTAGTGATCTCCCTGCAATGCATTACTGTCTCAAAATTTATATCATGAACAACATTTGGGGTGCGGGGTACTTTTGTTGATGTGAAGATGTCGAAATTACATGAGGTCCTTGGGTAGATGCAAGGTCAGTTGTAAAATATTCTTTCATAAAATTGGAGAGCATGGTCTAAAGTTTCTCTCCCCATATATAGTGATTGGAACATGTACATATTTCTGCTTAAGGCTAATAAACTTAAACCATATAAAGTTGCGAAAGAAAGAAATACTAACCTGAGATGCCCTTCCGGTTTTCTCATTGTTGAGTAGGTCCCTAATTGGAAAATAGGCGGCCTTTTTGCAGAGCTCAAGGATATCTGAACCTGTGTAACCATCACATAAACCAGCTATGTGATCATAATCAATACCACCTTCAACCTTCTCATCCTTCAATATAACCTTCAATATTGCAGTCCTCTCCCTGCTATCAGGAATCCCAATTTCAAATGCCTGAGGAAGACGTCGCAGAATTGCTTCATCAAGTTCTGATGGTCGATTGGTAGCTGCAAGCACCATTACCTGAGCATGTTCTGCATGAACAGGATCATGCCATTTCAACCAAAAGACTTCTTTAAGTACAAGAAACAAAGAAATTAGACCAAATTTGGCTCACTGTAGCTAATGTTAACTGGCTACAAGACCCCCACTTAAAGACAGATAAAAACACACATCGTAGGGCAGAAAGAGGCTATCCTCAAGAGATATTAATAAAATACTTACGGTCTGTGGTGAACCCATCCCACAAAGCCATAAATTCAGTTTTCATGTTAGTTAGCGCTTCATGGTCTGTAGTCTTGCGTTGGCCCAAAAAACTGTCCACTTCATCAATGAAAATAATTGCTGGCTGGAGTTTGTATGCCAAGGTGAATACAGCAGTCACTGCAGAAGAATTTGAACCAAAGGGAAATAAAGATATATCTATAGATGTCATGTACATATTCAACAGCTTTTGTGTTCAAAACTTATCAGCACATACACTTCTTAGAAATTCAAGTTAAAAGCATACAGTAAAGACTAGGATGGAGAATCGGAAAAATATAACAGCCCACAAATAGGAAAAGAGACAACCTATTATCACAACTTTCCTTAATAGTGCTTGACTGATTTGATCACCTTAATACACAATAAATAATTAAATTCTTGAACACAGAAGACAATTCATCCAGCATCTGGTCATTAACACACTGAAAAAGGATTACTATCTTTATCAACTTGAAATTAGAAAAGCACAGCAAGGCTTGCATCATAGTAACTAGAACCCCAAGGATGAGGTCAACTGTCCAACCACTGAGTTGAAAATCCTTAAATCGACAACCACCAACTGCCCACCGCTCTTTCTTCTATGAGAACAACCACTCAGATCAGAAAATAAACTTGTCATTCATGACCATTAACCAGTATAACAGTAATGCAGGCAATCTTTCCTACTTGGAAAACAAGGAAGCTCTTGTTCCATGTTTTCTTCAGACATCATAAAGCAAAACCATGCAAAGTCCATTTTGATATGTACTCTCTCATGAGATCGCTATATGAACGATAATTCCCAAGTCAAAAGATGAAACACGCGATAAGGAGAGAAATGTCTCATCTCAGAATGAACAACAATGCAGAAGATGTGATAGGGAGAAAGAGTTCTGAGGCGAAATACAATATATGCACCTAGTTTCTGTGCATCCCCAAACTATTTGCTCATTAAGTTCGATATTCTCACGTTAATAAAAACAGCACCAGACTCTTTTGCTATTGCTTTTGCAAGCATTGTCTTGCCAGTGCCTGGTGGTCCATATAACAAAACACCTTTTTGAGGACAAAGAAGCTTCCCATGAGAAAATAGCTCAGGTCTCCGTAACGGAAGAATAACTAATTCATATAATGCTTGTTTAACGGCATCCAATCCTCCAACAGAGTCAAATTTGACATCAATATGGTCAGGGTTGATTACATCACAAGCTATAACATCCTACAAAAATTGTAACGAATTATAGTAAGCACATTATATATGATATCTACCTCGTAAATAATCTACACAGTCCACAAATCTAAACATTAAACCAGGTAACTCAAACTCATCATCATTGATGGATTTATTTGCTTAATTCCAACCAGGCAATCAGTAAGAAGATTCTGACTTAAATTACAGCTAAAATTGATTGCAGCAGAATAAGCATTTCAACTAATACCTAAACATCCACACAAGAAAAACGCCCATTCTGACCTCGCAAAACTTGCCATTGCATTGAAATCAGAAGAACTCTAGTCTCCTACCAAATACAAAGCATAAAGCAATAGCAGTAATTGCTAGCTTAATATCATCACAGTCATTAATCGTCGCATTACAATCATCGCGCCACTCCCTTAGTCAATTCAAACCAAACTCACCAAAAATGAAGTATATCACCGGAATACTTACGACTATGTTCATACTAAAGCTACAAATCAATCAAATAACAGAGCTGATATAAGATGACGCGAGGCAAATCTATCCGTTCCACAAAACATAAATAAATCGAACCTCATAGGGATTAGTTTGAATGAGAGGTCTTCCTAAACGCTTTGCGATTTCCTTCTTATGCTCTAGGGCTTTCTTCGAAGCATCGCGATTGGGGTCCAAATGTTTGAGCCCCACGAACAATACCAAACAGCTCAGAGCGGCGCTCGCCGCATACAGAATCAATTCTTGCACGAATTTCGTCTCCGACCGACCGCTTTTCATCTTCTTTTTTTTTTTTTTTTCTTTCAGATTTTTTGGGGTGCGTGGAAATAATTTTTCAGTTTAATTTTGGAAAAAGAAAAGGAATTATTATTGTTTTTGGAGGTTTGGAGACTGGAATTCCAAGAGGAGAAAAGCAGAGGAAACGCTTAAAGAGGCGGAGGGAAGTCCGCTAGCTGCCTTTGATAATGGATCTGAAGTTACTGATATACCCTTTAGTGGTTAGTTTAGGATCAACGGCAACACTAACGGTGCCCGTTACTTGGTTGATGGGCGCAACATCATTACTGGGCTTATGTTTATTCGGCCTAGTGCAATAAGCCTAATAACAAAACTAAACCCGTCGGGGCTGTCGGACTTGACCCGGATCCGATTATGAGATCCATTCGACCATTATTCTCTCTCTTCGCAAATATTCAAAGTTGGAAATGAATATCCCACTTCAAAAAGCTTATGTCATATTCGATTATCAAATAAATTATACAATGAAAGAGGGGAAAAAAAAACCTAATTATATGTGCTGAATCACGTGGTCGTAGAAAAGGCCAAAAGCAAAGGCATAGTCGTGGTCAGGTGGTCGGGCATAAATACTACTTTTGAGTACCTTTTGCAAAATGCGCTTTATGTTCTGGTGATTCTTGTAAAATGGCACCACCCTTTGGCTTGTGCTATCATTCTGCCACCAACACTAGTTCAGGTTCCTTAGGATTGAGTGATACGATAAAAAGTATCACCAATATATATATATATATATATATATATATATATTACTATGAGCTATAATTTTATTTATTTATCTATTAATATAGTAAATAACTATTATAATTATGGTTAAAAATAAAAATTAATATAAAACCTTAGATCATTCAGAAACTATTTTTCACATGATTTTTAATCATTACAAATATTTTAATCTTACTCATAAAAATTATGATCAATAGTTAATTATTTGTCTTTAGTCATGAAAAAATTATGATTAAATATTAAATTTATTCTCGTACGTATGTATAAATACTTGGCTAATAAAACCCCGAGGAGTGCGTGTGTGGAGAAAGAAACTTTGTTTTTTAAAATGAAAAAAGCACTTGAATAATATCATATAAGTACATATACGCAATATTGAATTCTCTATAGAAGCTATATTATTTTAATTCATTTAATATATGTAGCTCCGGACATAAAAATATATTATGTATTTTTATTTTAAAAGATTATATACACTTAATATGTATAAATAATAGAATAAAACAAAAATTGAAATACAAGCTGAGATGTAGTATTAGTTGAAAAGTTGATCTTAAAAAGGAAAAAGGGAAGAATCAAATTATTGTTTGTGTGTTTCATCCCCGGTTCCTTGTTTTAATGGCCAACACAAGAAAGTAAATCAACAAATCATAATTGAAAAGAAATGAAATGAGAACGCCATTATTAGCGTGCATGAAGAAGGCACAAATTTCAGAAAATGCGCTGCCCATTTGGATCAAAGTTTTCAATTTTTCTGTCAGCTGTTCTGAGTATCAATAAATCCACTCATAAATCTCTTACGTCACTCAATTCTCAAATTCAATGCAACAAGAACACCCCCTTTGATTTAAAGCGAAGTTTCCTCTAACGCACAGCCTTTCTTGTACTGCAAAAGTGAGCAATTCTCAATTCTTTTGAACCTTCCATGGTGGCTGAAAAAAGGTAGAAGAGAGACGTGTCATCTTATTTGTGGTTGAAAGGAGAAAGTGTTTGTAAAGGAAGTCAACGAGAAGGGAAGAAAGGGAAGGCGCAATTTGAGTCCACCATCTGTTTAACGATAATCCCAAATGGCATTTGCTTGAATGGCCGTTGTAGTACAAAGGAAAGCTAATAATGTTTGTATCTCTTGTACTATTACACTCCGAGTAGTACATGCAACAGTTTGTTCATGATTTTCAACGTTGATTGGTTAGCATTTCTGGATTCCATGCTATAAATTCGGAGAGTTATAGCCATGCTTGACATAATTCTTGTTTGGGAATCCCATTGGGATAGGCATACTTTACTGATTTTGATACCCTGATAATTGGAAGAGAAAACATAAATAAATGAGAGGTTTTCTTGAAGAATAGAGATAGATAAGATTTATATATTGTGGCTTTTACAGTAACATCATTTTTCTGTGATCATCTGGTTCAGGAGAAGGAAAAAGCCCATCTGGTAAGAAAAGAACTCTCTGACCCTGGAAATGAATTATTTTCATTTATCACTTTAAGGCAACCTGCTGATGATGAATTGCTTAGGAATGAGGGCCAGTGACAGGGGAGAAATGATGGAAACTGAGAAGGAGGATTTGGAAGAAATAAGAGAGCAGCCTGACGATGTGAAGAGGATTCCTCCATGGAAAAAACAGATTACGATACGAGGAATAGTTGCAAGTTTATTGATTGGAATTATTTACAGTGTGATAGTAATGAAGCTCAATCTTACAACTGGCCTTGTCCCAAACCTCAATGTGTCAGCTGCTCTTCTTGCTTTTGTGTTTATCAGAACATGGACAAAGCTTCTTCAGAAGGCCAAGTTCACGACGACTCCGTTTACAAGACAGGAAAACACAGTTATTCAGACTTGTGCAGTTGCTTGCTATAGCATTGCTGTGGGAGGTTAGAAAACTTGAAATGTTGAACATACTTCGTGTTTAGGCTTTATTTTCTTGAATTTTTCAGTTCTTGTGTAATTGAGTTGTTGACTTCTAGTAATGTACTTGGTTTTCTTGGCTGATATGGTGTTATCAGGTGGCTTTGGGTCTTATCTTTTGGGATTGAATAAGAGGACATATGAGGAGGCAGGAGCTGACACAGAAGGGAATTCACCTGGGAGTTATAAAGAACCTGGGCTTGATTGGATGATTGGCTTTCTTTTTGTAGTTAGCTTTGTTGGCTTGTTGGCTTTGATTCCTCTCAGAAAGGTGGGCTTACACTACTTGATCGGTTATGTCTTTCTTCATGAATTTCAATGTTAGAAAGTCTTCATTCTCATTCATGCATTTCTTATCTTTTTGGCAGATTATGATCATAGATTATAACTTACGTTATCCAAGTGGAACTGCAACTGCTGCTCTCATCAACGGATTTCACACTACTAAAGGAGACAAGATGGCAAAGTAGGCACTTCTTGGTTCTTGCTATTATTTGTTGAATTCTTTCAAATTTTAGTGGAGTGACCAAGTTCTTTGTACTCTTCAAACTTCAGGAAACAGGTCCGTGGATTTATGAAATTCTGTTCATTTAGTTTCATATGGAGTTTCTTCCAGTGGTTCTATTCTGGTGGAGAACAATGCGGATTTGTCAATTTCCCCACATTTGGGTTGAAAGCTTGGAAACAATCGTGAGCACAGACTCTTATTCTTTGCAAGTTCAGCTCCTCTAAGTTTGATGTCTCCCCAATAAAAACTAATTTGAAATATTGAATTCTGCAGATTTTACTTCGATTTCAGTATGACTTACAT